>NW_028297432.1:5132976-5176004 GCF_049724085.1 Artemia sp. Qi Xiang Cuo
ACAACAAATACTATTTCTGGACACCATGACATTCGCCTCGAGCATGTACATGACCAAAACAACAACAAATACTATTTCTGGATCATAACATTCGCTGAGAGCGTGCACTTACAACAACAACAAATACTATTTCTGGACACCATGACATTCATGATCGATTACGCAATCAAGTTCTCGGAAATTCACTTCCCCCTCGAGTCCTAGATCAATAATATTGTTCCCGTTAGAATTCAATGCGCATGTGTAACCTTCGCCCCGGAGCTATTACACATAGAAACATCAAATAAATCGACCTTGGAAAAAGAGGTCATTGACCCCATTACGTAATCATTCTCCCTAGGGAGGCTATGCCCTTATTAGGACCCCCGTCAGCATTAAAAATGCCGACAGGACCACGTGGTCCTGTTCGGACTCAATAATGCATCTCTACTTACAAATTCTGGTAAATTCTCCCCATGTAAAATTTCCCCTGAAAAGTTCACCCCTAGAAACCTCTATCCCAATGCAAAATTCTCCCCATAGATAATCCATCCCCAGAAGATCTTCTTCCTCCCTTGGAAAATGTTGGTATACTTCCCTATAACAAATACTATATATAAACAATGGGCAAATTTCATAACTTGCGGCCCTTCCTCTGTTGGTTCTGAGGGGTCATGTCATCTCCAAAGACACATCTATTGTACCTTTCAACAATACTGAACAAAATGGCTATCTCAAAATTTTGACCAGACGACTTTTAGGAAAAAGGGCGTGGGACGGGGGATAGTTGTCCTCCAATTTTTTGGTCACTGAAAACAGAAACTAGATCTTTTAATTTTCGTTTGAACGAGCCCTCTTGCGAAATTCTAGTACCATCGGTTCGATATGATCACCCCTGGAAAAAGCAACAACAACAAATAAACACAAATCCGTGACCCTTCTTCGGGCAATCACTATTGAATTTCATTTTTATAGATAGGAGCATGGAACCTCTGCAGTGGGGTTCTCTGATACGTTGAATCTGATGGCGTGGTTTCCATTAAAATTCTTTGACTTTTATGGGGTGTTTTTCACCTTTTTTGAAAATTTGGCAAATTTTCTCAGGCCCACTAATGGGTAACACTATGCTTAAAAAATATTATATATTTGGAACCAGCACAATAAGCTAATTTTTTGGTACATCTATTGATATCAAAATTGACTAAAGATAATCAAGAATCTAATTATTTTCTTTTGCTAACTTTTCATTTTCAGTTAGCAATACTTGATATTTACATAGATCTTTTTCCTGACTATTGGAAGCCGAAAGCCATTGTCAAGGAGGCACACTTGTGCCTCTTTAAAGAGGCGACCCACCACAGTGTTAAGCGATTTCAGGTCCTAGAGGTCTCAGAGAGACGGCGGTGATCGTATTTTGTAGCCCGAGATCAAACTAAGAAACGTGCAAATTTTCATCCTCCTCCGACTTTATCTTCATGGGGTAAACTGGACCGGAAGTTTCGACCCTCCCACGACAGCCCCCCTTTGACGTTGCCCGATCGGACTGAAGTTTAGATGTTAAGTATTCCTAGGGCCCGGGAGCTTATCCTCGAAATTTCAGCTCAATCCGATCACTCCTTCCCTGTTTTCCAGAAACCAGATATAGCCACTTAATGTTCATTTCTCTTTTTTTTTTGTTAGCCACGCCTACAGGCCACAGTTGGCAACTGATCCGGGTGAATGAGGACTCATTCGAACCAGAATTCGACCTGTTAGGGCCTTTTGATGTTTTCAGACCGAAAAAATTATCCCCCGAATTTACATTAACGAAAAACCTCGTTTTCTATAAGAGCCCATGTTAAATTTTCCCACCACAGCCCCCCTTTAACGTTGTCTGATCGGGCTGAAATTTAGAGGATAAGCTTTCTTAGGGCCTGGGAGCATACCCTCCAAATTACAGCTCCATCCGATCATTCCTTCCCTGTTTTCTAAAAACCAAATATCAAGTTTTGTGGGGATTTCCTTGCGTTAAAAATAGATTCCAAATACTAAAAATACAAGTACAATTGTGTCTCTTTGGTACATCGGTCGATACTCCTGACTGTCAGGCGGAAGACCCGGGTTCGATTCCCCGTCAGAGGAAATTCCCCGTCAGATTCCCCGTCAGAGGAAGTGACGTTTAGTTTTAAAGCATAATGGGCCAACTGCATAATTGTGGGGGGTGGACCTGCCCAATATCCCTAGAGAAATAATGACTGAACCCTTCTACTATGCTGAACAAAATGGCTGTCTCAAAATTGTGCCTGGATGTGTTTGGAAAATGAATGGGCTTAGGAGGAGGGCTGCTTACCGTAAAACTCTTTTGAATCTTAGAAAGGGAACTAGAACTTTTAGTTTCCAATCAAATTGGCTGCTTCAAAAGTTTCTATGATTTTTTCTAGCTATTATGGAACTGCGTTGTCTATGATATTGCTTAAATGCCCTTTCAGAAACCTGCCTGCATATGTTTTTTTGTTTAATTGAACCCCCTCCCCCACCCCCTCCTAAGCGTTTCCTAAAAATTTCACCTTAATACCTTCAGCATCATTAGTAACAGCAACAGTAGTTGTAGTATTAATAGTATACACATACTGCCTTCTGGCTGGTTCAGAATCCGCACAGCCTACCCTCTAAGGTCAAACTTAATCATGTAAGCCGCTCTGGAGATATTGCTTTGTCACCGTTTTGAAAATCTACATGCTCATAGTTCGTTTTGTTTTAGTTCAACATCCGCCTAAATATTCTTTGAAAACCTCACCTTAACCCCTGTCCTCCTTCAGAACAAATTGTGGATATGTGCTTGCTCTATTTATATAACACTTTTGCAAAAGAAAATTCCTTACTTGGGGTTTTTTAGTCTACCTCAGTATCTCTAGCTGTAGACAGTACCGGTAATACTGTTTCGGCAGGGTTTTAGTCTATATTAAGATTTTTTCCTAAATTTAATAAATAAATTTCAAATATTCAAAAAATTTTAATTCAGGACTGAGCAAAGGTATTATGCCCAAACTTTTCTTGTGCCTAATTTGAGCTGTACATTTAATTCTTTCGGTGCCGCTTTTACAACAGAAAGATTGTAAAATGTCATCAAGGGTCTGCGCTCTTATGGGAGGGAGAAGGGGGATGTTATTACCCTCTCAGGTGACCATCGAGGCCTCAGATTCATTCCTGAGAGTTTCACTCAGCTTCCTCAACTACTTTCAAAGAAAGACAAAAGGGACCGAAATTTTACCAGCGTTCCGCATTTGCCTGAATTTCAATGAGATTTTTTTTCTTCTTTTTCATCTTTTGATCCGTTTTTTAAAATTTCTTCATGTTTCAAACAGTTCGTGGTAACGAACTGTAAGTAAGGAGCGACCCGGCTCAATAGTAACCGAAACTCTAAAAAACGGAAATTTGATACCAATATATACATCAAAAGAATCAGATTTTAATACTGATTTCAAATATATAAGTTTCGTCAAGTTAAGTCCTACCCATTTGCCTTATTTTTTAAAAAAGGTGGAAACACCCCCTAAAAATTATCAATCCTTAATGAAAATCGCACCATCATATTCAGGGTATCAGAGAACCTTACTGTAGATGTTCCAAGATGCTATCTGCAAAAATGTGGAAATTTGTATTTTGTTTTGCCAGAAGAAAGATCACGGATGCGTGTCTATTTGTTTTTTTTGTTTTTTTTTGTCGTTTTTTCTCAGGGGTGATCGTATTAACCCAGTGGTGCTAGAATATCGTGGGAGGGCTCATTAGAACGAAAATTAAAAGTTCAAGTGCCCTTTTTAAGTGACCAAAAAAAATGGAGGGCATCTAGGCCCCTTCCCACGCTAATTTTTTTCCCAAAGTCCCCCGATCAAAATTTTGAGATAGCCATTTTGTTCAGCATGATCAAAAATATAATAACTATGTCTTTTGGGATAACTTATTCCACCAAAGTTCCCAGGGGGAGGGCTGAAAGTTATGAGCTTTACCCAGTGTTTACATATAGTATTGGTTATTGGAAAGCATATGACGTTTTACGGGGGGATTTTTTCTGGGAGGGGGGGGTGGGTGGGGGGTTAGGAGGGTGAATCTTTTCATGGAGAATGTTGTCATTGGAGAAGTGACAGTGCTATGAAGAGGGCACCAGATTTCCCAGCACTATTTAAAAAATGATAAGAAATGAAATTAAAAAAAAGTTTTTCTACTGAGAGTAAGGAGCAACATCAACACTTAAAACGAACAGAAATTATTACGTAGATGATTGGGTTCTCCCCCTAGTCAATACCCCACTCTTTAAGCCAAAGATTTTTGTAGTACTTTCATAAGAGCTATTTATTCTAATTAACGGCCTATGTGATGAAGGGGTAATTTTTAAAGAATTGGAACAAAATTCAAACTTTAGCGTTAAGAGCAAGGTATTGACTAGGGGTCGAACCCCCTAATATACTTATTAAAAATATATGAATGTAGAAGTTCGTTACCTATGTTAATTCTTAAGTTACGTATATTTATTACTAATAAAAACGTTCGTAAATAAAATTAAACAACTTTCGAGAAAGTCATTTAACAAAATAAAAATAAAATTAATATGCAAATTTTTTAAATTATTGATCTACGGTGATCCAAAATCAAAGCCTGTATTAATTCAAAAACGTTCAAAAATTAAATATAAAAAAACAAGTTTTTTTAACTAAAAGCAAGGAGCGACATTAAAACTTAAAACGAACAGAAATTATTAAGTATATGAAAGGGGCTGTCCCCTCCTCAACTTCTCACTCTTTACGCTAAAGCTTGACTCTTTTTGACAAATCTATTTTTTTAAACAATAAAACCCCCTGTAACCCCCCCCCCCGAAAAAAATCTTTGAGTAAAACCCCCTCCGAAAAAAAAACCTGGGTCGTGTATACTCTTTCATTTTGAAAAAAAATTTAGTTTCGAAATGGAACACTTATATTTATCCCTTCCTTCTCCCTTTACATCGATATTTAACATTTGAGTTGCAATGGTTTGAAAAAGAAATGGGGTTTTTAAGTTTTGGGGTGGCCGACTCTTAGGCATTCCAGCACTTTTATTGGGGGGGGGGCAAGAGGGTTACATATTTTGATAGTCAAGGGGCATGGGATAAGCACTATATTTTTTATTCACATTATTGGGGGGGGGGGGGGGGTGAAACTCCCCCCTGCCCTCCCCGGCGACCTTTCCAAGCAACGCGGGACGCCGGCCACCCTGTAGTTTTGGTTTAATTGGTTAATGCACACAAAATACCAAAAAAATGTTTTCAAAAAAACAAGCTTTTCGATGAAAAGTAAAGAGTCCTATTGAAACCCAAGACGAAAAGAAATAAAGTCGTATATTGATTCAAGCTTAAAACGAATAAAAGTTACTCATTGATGTCTATCATGGGCCGAGGGCATGTGCCCTCTCTTATATTTTTACCTTTATATATCCTTATATTATTTTAAAAGAAAATAGCTGGTATATATTTTTTTTTCAGTAAAACGCAAATGACACATTGACCTTAAGATGGATTTATGTTCACTTTAAGTTTGAATTAAATAAAAACAAAAAAAAATCAAATATAAGTAAGGAATGCCATCAAAACTTAAAAAGAACAGAAATTGTTTGGTATATGAGGGTGGCTACCCCTTCCTTGATCCCTCGCTCTTTGCACTATAGACATAAAGCTATTTAAAAATACTTGTCATAAAAATTCAACGGTCTTTGTTTTTAAGCAGTCTTTCTTAAGGAAATGTGACAAAAGGGCAATCTTTAGCGTAAAGAGTGAGAGTTTAGGGAGGGGCAGACCCCCCACCCCAAACACAGAACAAATTCTCTCCTTTTTAATTTTTAATGATGCTCCTTACTTTCTGTTTAAAAAAGTATTTCGGTACTGGTGCATTATGCGGGCACCGCGAAGAAGTTGTAGAACCAAGAAAAAATTCGTTTGCATAAGATACGAGATGAGATAAGATACTCGTATTTAAAATCTCAGTTTCTGTAGTTCAGTTTCTAGTAGAACGTAATATTGTGTTTAGAGGAGCCATCGAAAACCTAGGCGAAGCACGAAAAGGGAATTTTCTAGGTAGTTTGAATTCCTCGGAAAATTTGATCCAGTAATGCAGGATCATATGCAAAGAATTGCCACAAAACAAATAAACCAAAGTAATATAAGTAAAACAATACAAAATGAAATCATAAACTTAATAGGCAACGAAGTAAAAACCAAAATTATTGATAGAATAAAATATGGCAAATATTTTGCCGTGATTCTTGATTGTAGGCTACTCCAGATATCAGTCATCAGGAACAAATATCTTAACATCAGATATGTTTCGGATGGGACATTATCAGGCTCGAATATCGCTATATATGAACAGTTCATCAAATTTTTACATTTAGAGAGCAGCAGAGGAAAAAATCTATTTTGCGTATTAAAAAGGGATATACAAGGTTTATAACTTGACATCAACAACATAAGAGGGAAAGGCTATGATAATGGTTCGAATATGAAGGGAAAAGTCTCCGGGGTGCAAGCTAGACTCTTAAAAGAAAATCCAAGGGCATTTTTTACTCCTTGCGTTTGTCACAATTATAACCTAGTATTGGGAGATGTGGCAAAAATTTGCCCAGAAGCTTTGGTATTCTTTTGTTTTCGGTATTTTCAAAAAGATGGTTAGTACTTCTTATATGTGTAAAAGACCTTACTGTGAAGACGCTTTGCTATACCAGATGGGAATGTCGAATTCAAAGCATAAAAGCAGTGAAATTGTAAAGTATGTGTGATAAATTTGAGAAGCCTTTTCCGGGTCTCATGTTAACAGAGTTTGTTATATATATATATATATATATATATATGTATATATATATATATATATATATATATATATATATATATATATATATATATATATATATATATATATATATATATATATATATATATATATATATATATATATATATATATATATATATATATATATATATATATATATATATATATATATATATATATATATAAATAAAGAGGCTGACAAAGGCTTACAAAATATCCAGCAGGTGAATTTTATGATGCTCTTTTCGAAATATCAGAAATTTCCGAAGATTCACAAATTAAAAGCGAAGCAGAATCTCTGGGAAATGCAATGAAAGATTATAATTTTTTAGTATTACTGGGGTTTTGGTATGATTTGCTGTTCCAAGTCAACTATGTTAGCAAAGAACTTCAAAGTGAACCTGTAGACGTATCCATTGCACTCTCTTCATTTGAAAAACTTTTAAAATGGCTAAAGAACTACAGAAATACTAAATTTGAACAAGTTTTAGTTCAGGCAAAAACTGTTGCAGAAGATTTGGAAGTATCAACAGAATTTTGAAATAAAAGGCTTCAGAAAAGAAAGAAAAGTTTCAATTATGAAGGCGATGATCATGGGCACCAGCAAGGGGTGGCAGGGGGGGCATGGTCTCCTGGAAATTTGGGACTATAAAGTAATTATAAGGAAACTAAAGGAAAAAGAGCAGAATAGGAAGGAAAATATGGAAAAAATGTGTGTTGCCCAATAGATTTTGACCCTTGTTAAGGAAAATATAAGTTCTAATTTGTGACTGAGTGACCCGTTTCTAGTTTTCCACAAACATTTTTTCTATATGATTTGGTTGGAGTAGCAACAAAAAAAAATCAAATTCTTCATAGTAATGAATAGTAAGTAAATAACGATCCTTGTCAGTAAGGAAAGTATAAGAACCTAATTATTGATAACATTCAATCAAAGAATCAGCTTTTACGGTGATCCTAAATATGTATTTATTTATTAGTAATTAGTGCAGCTATTAGTACACAAGAAACTTCGTTTAATTGCAGAAAAAAAAACAAGGAAAAAAACTATCCATGAGCTGATATATGAAGCCACTATAATCAGAAATGTTTCCCCTGAACGAAATGCTGGGAATTTTTGTATTTTTCCACTGAACGGATGCGTTTTTCTATGTTTCATTGTCATTTTTTTTCCAGGAGTGATTGTATTTATCTATTTGTCGCTTTGAAAAATATCTAATTTTTTACACTTCTGAAGCCTAAAGGTGTCAAATATATTGGTGTTTGGTATTCTAAAAATATAGAATTAAAAATTTTATTTGATTTTCTTAATTTTAGTTGTAATGTTTTACTTTGAACAAACTACTTTGATAATCCACTACTTTTTATAAGCAATTGAGTCTAGAAGCATTAAATATTTTGGTGTCTGATAACCAAGTTCAAAACTGTCGATACTGTTAAAAAGTATCCGTCCAACGCTTTGGCATTGCTCAGCAGAACTGATTGCTGGGTTAGTATTTGGAAGTAGGCAATTGCTTTTTGTATGTTTTTGTAATTAATTACCTTTTGTATTTTTATATACTTTTACATTAATTTATATAAATTTTTCCATTGCCTTTAGAAAAATGTTTGTCTCTAAGCTTCATTAACAGAGCAACTTCCCATGACCCAAATTGCCCTGTAAAGTTGAGTCTTATGTTTGTAGCGGTATGTTTCTTAGCGGTTTATAATAATTTAAAAAAGTTTCTGAAGTAGCATTTTGGAAAATTTTTAGTTTGGGGGAACGGGAAATTTCAATAACATATTCCACATTTCAGAGCAAGTTCCTTTTAGCTAAGTTAGGTTAAGTTTGCTAGCGTAGGTTAGCTAGTAAAAATATCTCCATGTTTAAGTTAGGTTAGGTTAGGGTAGTTTAAGCTATGTTAGGTTAGGTTAGCCTACGTACGCGCGCGTACGTAGCCTAATCTCAGCTAACCAAAGTTAACCTATCATAACATAAATTAATCTAACCTCACATAACCTAAATTAAACATTGAGAGATGTTTACTAACTAACCTAACCTAACTTAGCTAACCTAACCTAACCTAACTTATCTAACCTAACTTAACCTAACCTAATCTAACCTAACTTAATCTAGTCTAACCTAACCTAACCACGCGTACGTAGGCTAACCTAGCCTAACCTAAATTAACCTAACCTAGCATAATCTAACCTAACCTAACCTAACCATACACCTAACTTTTTGCCTGTCTCTCACCTAATCTAACCTAAGTGATGCGTACGTAGGTTAACCTAAGCTAACTTAACCTAACCTATTCTAACTTAACTTAATCTAGCCTAACCTAACCTAACCATACTCGCCGGAAAAGGTTAGGTTAAGTTAGCTTAGGTTAACCTACGTACGCATCACTTAGGTTAGATTAGATTAGGTGAGAGACAGGCAAAAGTTAGGTGTATGGTTAGGTTAGGTTAGATTATGTTAGGTTAGGTTAATTTAGGTTAGGCTAGGTTAGCCTACGGTTAGGTATCCAAAAAGCTGTAATGTAAAGTTGTGAGTGAAAAGGATGGGTACTTCAAGTTGGAAAATGGGTTTAGAAGGGACATAAAGAAAAGAAGCTGCTCTGAAATGCCTTTTGAAAAGTATTTCTTGGTGGTGAGGTATCCAAAAAGCTGTAAAGTAAAGTTGTGAGTGAAAAGGATGGGTACTTCAACTTGTAAAATGGGTTTAGAAGGGACATTAAGAAAGGAACTTGCTCTGAAATGTCTTTTGAAAAGTATTTCTTGGTGTTGTGGTATCCAAAAAATCTGTAAAGTAAAGTTGTGGGTGAAAAGGAAGGGAACTTCAACTTGTAAAATGGGTTTAGGAGGGACATTAAGAAAGGAACTTGCTCTGAAATGCCTTTTGAAAGGTATTTCTTGGTGTTGAGGTATCCAAAAAGCTGTAAAGTAAAGTTGTGGGTGAAAAGGAAGGGTATTTAAAGTTGAAAAATGGGTTGTAGGAGGGATATTAAAAAAGGAACATGCTCTGAAATGTCTTTTTGAATGTATTTCTTTGTGTTGAGTTGTCTTAGAAGAATTACAGTAAAGTTGTGGGTGAGAAGGATGGGAACTTCAAGTGGGAAAATAGGTTTAGTAGGGACACTAAGAAGGGTCCTTGCTCTGAAATGTCTTTAAAAAAGTATTTTTTGGTGTTGTGGTATCCTAGAAGCCGTAAAGTAAAGTTGTGGGTGAAAAGGATAGGATGCTTCAACTTGTAAAATGGGTTTAGGAGGGACATTAAGAAAGGAACTTGCTATGAAATGTCTTTTGAAAATTGTTTCTTGGTGTTGTGGTATCCAAAAAGCTGTAAACTATAGTTGAGGGTGGAAAATGATGAGAATGCTTCAACTTGTAAAATGCGTTTAGGAGGAATATTAAGAAAGGAACTTGCTCTGAAATGCCTTTTGAAAAGTATTTCTTGGTGTTGAGGTATCCAAAAAGCTTTAAATTAAAGTTGTGGGTGAAAAGGAAGGATGTTTCAACTTTTAAAATATGTTTAGGAGTGACATTAAGACAGGAACTTGCTCTGAAATGCCTTTTTAAAAGTATTTCTTGGTGTTTAAGTATTCAGAAAGCCGTAAAGAAAAGCTGTGGGTGAAAATAAAGGAGTCTTCAACTTTTAAAATTGGTTTAGGAGCGACATAAAGAAAGTAAATTGATCTGAAATGTCTTTTGAAAAGTATTTCTTGGTGTTGAGGTATTCAAAAGGCTGTAAAGTAAAGTTTTGGGTGAAAAGGAAGGATGCTTTAAGTTAAATTGGGTTTAGGAGCAACAATAAGAAATAAACTAGCTCTGAAATGCTTTTTGAAAAGTATGGCAGGGTGTTTAGTTATTCAAAAGGCTAATAAGTATAGTTTTGTTTGAAAAAGATGAATGCTTTAACTTGTAAAATGGTTTTAGAAAGAACATAATGAAAGGAACTTGCTTTGAAATGTCTTTTTAAATGAATTTCTTGGTGTTGAGGTATCCAAAAAGATGTAAAGTAAATTTTGGGGTGAAAAGGGATAATGCTTCATGTTGTAAAATGCGTTTAGGAGGGGTATTTTGAAAGGATATTGCTCTGAAATGCCTTTTGTAAATTATTTCTTGGTGTTGAGGTATCCAAAAGGATGTAAAGTAAAGTTTTGGGGGAAAAGGAAGGATGCTTCAACTTGTAAAATGGATTTAGGAGGGACATTAAGAAAGGAACTGGCTCTGAAATGTCTTTTGAAAAGTATTTCTTGGTGTTGAGGTATCCAAAAAGCTGTAAAGTAAAGTTGTGGGTGAAAAGGAAGGATGCTTCAAGTTAGAAAAGGGGTTTAGGAGGTAAATTAAGAGAGGATCTTTTTTTGAAATGTTTTTTGAATATCAGGGCATATTGTCGGGTTATCCAAAAAGCATCAATGTAGAGCATTGAGTATAAAGAATTAAGGTTTCCAATAGTAAAAGTAAGGTGCAAGCACCATTAAAAATGGAACTTGCTCTGAAATGTCTTTGACAATTATATCAAAGTTTTGAGGTATCTAAAAGCTTTAAAGTAAAGCTGTAGGTGAAAAGGATGGATGCTTCAGCTTGTAAAATGGGTTTAGAAGGGACATTAAGAAAGGAACTTGCTCTGAAATGTCTTTTGAAAAGTATTTCTTGGTGTTGAGGTATACAAAAAGCTGTAAAGTAAAGTTTTGGGTGAAAAGAATGGATGCTTCAACTTGTAAAATGGGTTTAGACGGAACATTAAGAGAGGAACTTACTCCGAAATGTCTTTTGAATGGTAGTTCTTGGTGTCGGGTTATCCAAAAAGCATAATCGTATAACAGTGTGTTATAATAAAGGATTTTTCAACTTCTAAATGGTGTGTGGGATTAATAATAAGACAAGAATTTTTTCTGAATTACATTTTGTGAGGTATTTCGTGGTGTTGAGATATCCAAAAAGCAGTAAAGTAAAATATGGGGTAAAAAGGAAGGAAGCTTCAACTTGTAAATTGGATTTATGAGGGACGTTAAGAAAGACCTTGCTCAGAAATGTATTTTGAAAAGTATTTCATGGTGTTGAGTTATCCAAAATGCTGTAATGTAAAGTTCTGGTGAAAAGGAAGGATGCTTCAAGTTGGAAAAGGGGTTTAGGAGGGAAATTAAGAAAGAAACTTGCTCCGAAATGTCTTTTGAAAAGTATTTCTTGGTGTTGAGGTATCCAAAAAGCTGTAAAGTAAAGTTGTGGGTGAAAAGGAAGGATGCTTCAACTTGTAAAATGGGTTTAGGAGGGAAAGGATGGGTACTTCAACTTGTAAAATTGGTTTAGGGAGGACATTAAGAAAAGAAATTGTTCTGAAATGCCCTTTGAAAAGTATTGCTTGGTGTTGGAGCATTCAAAAAGCTGTAAAGTAAAGTTGTGTGTAAAAAGGATGGGTAATTGAATTTGTAAAATGGGTTTAGGAGGGACATTAAGAAAATAACTGGTTCTGAAATGCCTTTGAAAAGTATTGCTTGGTATTGGGCATTCAAAAAGCTGTAAAGTAAAGTTGTGGGTGAAAAGGATGGGTACTTCAACTTGTAAAATGGGTTTAGGAAGGACATTAAGAAAAGAACTTGTTCTGAAATGCCTTTTGAAAAGTATTGCTTTGTGTTGGAGCATTCAAAAAGCTGTAAAGTAAAGTTATGTGTAAAAAGGATGGGTACTTCAATTTGTAAAATGGGTTTAGGAGGGACATTAAGAAAAGAGCTGGTTCTGAAATGCCTTTGAAAAGTATTGCTTGGTGTTGGAGCATTCAAAAAAGCAGTATAGTAAAGTGTGGGTGAAAAGGATGGGTACTTCAAATGCCCTTTGAAAAGTATTGCTTGGTGTTGAAGTCCAACATGTCGAACCTGAAAGTGTGTTCCCTGAAATGCCGAATACGAAAGTTTAATTTCGGAGAAATTCTTTTATCTTTTTGGGTCAACTTTTATTTTTGGGAGAATTGTTTACATGGCAGGTTGGCGGAGTGGTTAAGGCGCTAGACTTAAGATCTGGTCCCCATACGGGGTCGTGGGTTCGAACCCCAAACCTGACAATTTTTTTTTATGTCCTTTTTTTTCGTGCATCATGTCTTGTGATTTAACTGAATAACTTCTGTCAAAGGATTTATGTAGAGCTTAAATTGTTAGGGCTTTAATAGATTAAATAAAAAAAACTAGTTTTTTTTTAACTGAAAGTAAGGAGTGACGGGGGCTCGGAGGGCTCTTTTGGGCCCAGGGGCACTTGGGGGCCCTTTGGGAGTCCAAGGGGGACCGGGGGGGGGGTCGTGGTCCTACCTAACCTAACCTGAAAGTGTGATTTCAGAGAAATTCTTTAACCATTTAGGGTTAACTTACCTGTTTAGGGATGAGCATTTAGGGTTCTCCTACACGCTGAACCTGAAAGTTTGTTCCCTGATATGTTGGATCTGAAAGTGTAATTTCAGAGAAATTCTTTAACCTTTTAGAGTTAACTTACCTTTTTAGGGGTGACTATTTAGAGTTCTCCAACATGCTGAACTTGAAAGTGTATTCCCTGACATGTTGAATCTGAAAGTATAATTTTCATGGCAATGGACTATTCTAAAGAATAAAAACGGTTGAGGCTTAAGATATTTATTGCTTAAACATATTTAAAAACATTTGATAAAATACATATTTAAAAAAAAAGAAAAAAGAAGCTTAATCCAATTGATATGAGGAAGAGTAAGTTTAGGTCTTTGGATATCTGATGTATTTTTCCATGTCAGGTATCTTTTCCGGTATCCATTGAGCGAAATATCTAACTTCATCTTCTGGGTCATGGACTGAATGCAGGTATTTCTCACATTTGAAGTCTTCTAAATTGAATAATGCTATGTTTTTATCACATTTTTCTAGTAAGAGTTTATCAGTTGGCACGTTTCCTTTAACATAAACAGCTTGCACACCGAAAAAACTGCATATTTCCTGAATTTCCTCTTGTACATGTTTTATTTCATGGCCATTTTCATTATGTGGTCGTATGGTTTTAACGTAAAAGCCATTTTGATTTACAAAATTTAGTGTTGGACTCCATCCGTTTTTCTCGTAATTATACATATTTTATCTGATGTTCCATTTATGGCTATGAATTTCACGTCGTTGATTGTCTAGGAGTAAGAAAGCTGCTTCGAAAATAATGCCAGGTGAGGAATTTTTCAGACCAATGTATTCTGTGTCAATCACACCAAACATTATTATATCTGAAAAAAAGTGCTTAAATTAAATAAATATGTAATGTTTCTGAAACTAACCATAATTTTGTCTAGAAAAGCATTTATCTCATTTCAGTAAAGCAAAAAGTAAAAATTTCGCGAACAACGCAACGCATATATTTACACATTAGTTTAATTTCGTTTTCTAAGAGTTTCAGTTAGTATTTGGCCGAGTTGCTCCTTATTACAGTTCGTCACCGCAAACTGATTGATTCACCATGATAAAGCCACCTTATAGTTCTTTATGGCACCAAAGGTGGCATTTTTTTATCGAAAAGGGAATTATTTCTATTTGCGAGAATTTTGGTTGTAAAACAATGGGGGAGGGATTAGGTTTTGAGGGTAAAAAAAAACATATTTTACGTTTTCTAGCGAGTATAAAGATTGCATAGTGATGTTTGTATTAGCGTGGGAGGGGGGAGGGGATTTACCCGAATATACTGGAGGGCGACCAAGGAAAATAATTTTATTTTGAAAATAAAAAATGAAAATGTACTAAATCAGAAATTACATTGTAAATTGAAGTTGCCAAGGCTTCTAGCTCATCAATAATCTTCTTAGTTGTATCCATTGAGTCACCATACTTTCTGATAATATAATTACAATGCATTCCCGTTATATACGAAATCTCAAGGGTAAAGTGTAGTATAACGGGGAAAATCTTATGTAATCAAGCCTCTGATTGGCTGAGAAAGGGGATGTATCTGACTCGCTGATTGTTTGAGAAAGAAACACGTAATCTAACTGTTTCCCAATTCCTGGACGGCATAACATTCGCCTCGAGCGTGCACTTGGCCAAAACAACGACAACATCAAATAAATCGACCTTTGGAAATTTAGGTTCTTGACCCACTTCGATTATGCAATCATTCTCCCTGGGGATTCCATGCCAATATTTGGTGTGCTGACAGAGTTAGACTAAATTGTAGATGGCAGCAGGGGTGTGTGACACGAGTATAAGATAGGTTACTACTGCTGTAAGAACTAGAAAAGAAAGTATTTGTAATATAAACCGTTTTCAGTTAAGCGCCAATGACGCAATAGGCTTTTGGTTTTTATTTACAGTTAGGAAAGGAGGCAGTATCCAAACACTTGTTTTTAGGGAAACTATATTCGTCTTTAACAACTTTAAAATGAGCTAATAAATTGAACTGAATATTTGATGTATAATGATATTAATTGCTGAAAGCTCATCAGTTCAAAATGTTACTATAATTTTAATGTTTATTTTCAGATATAAGTACAAAAGAAAATATTTGTCACAAAATTGATTTTCAGTAAAGTGCCAATGACGCAGTAGGTTTTAGGCTTTTACAGTGAAAGAAGGAGGTCATACCCAAACTCTTGTTTGTGGTGATTTTTGTTTGTTTCAAGCTTAATTTGCATATTCAATTTAAGTTTCACTAGTTTTAAGATTTATTTATTAATTTACATTAATATCTAATGTATGTTTGTTTGCATTTATTGTTTATTTAATTTCTATTCGTTTTAGGGTTTATTTGTACTTCAATAGGAAAATATTTTTTTCGTCTTAAGCTTAATCTTCATATTCGATATAAGAATTAATCGCTTTAATATCTGTCAATTAGGGTAGTTCATTGCTTGTTGTGTGTTTATGCTATGATTGATTGTTTAATTTCTTTTTGTTTTGGGTTCCATTTATTCTTTAATAGTAATCGTTTTGAGTTTGAATTTTAAAAGGTATTTGTATCTGCTGAGCTTAAGTTTAAAATGGCCTTTACTTTTCTTTGAAAAGCTTATTTCTTCGGAAAGTTTTTTTTTAATTAATCTTTGATAAAGCTCAATCCTTAGCTTTCTTTCTTCCTGTATTTCACTGGTTATACATGGCTTCCGGGGTTCCTGTTTTTTCACTTTCATTACCTTAATAGGACACGCACTATCATAAATGGGTAGAATAACAGACATTAGTTTATCAAATGCTCTCGTAGGGGATTCTTCTTCAGAAAACTCAGGGGTCCAGTCGATAACACTAACCTCCTCCACAAACTTTTGAAGATTCCCTTTTTTCATTAACCTTGTCTTTATTTTCTATTTCTTTGGTCTGTGCAACTGACAAGTCATAAAACTCACCAATAGAAGATGGTCAGAACCAGGAAAGGCCACAACATCAGCATAACAAAGCTTCAAATTGGCAGAACGAACGAAAATATTAACAATTAGGGTTGCACTCTCTCCAATAACCCTCGTGGGTACACTCACAAGCGGGTATAGATCATTTGATACCATAAAATTTTTAAAATCAACATTAACATTAGACAAATCAAGCAGGTTAAAATTAAAATCACTCATAACATGACTAGCTCCAGATGGTATCTTTGAAATCAGCTGACCCATACCTCCCACAAAATCCTCCAGGTGAGCATTGGGCAGCTTATACACCATACTAATTATATTTTTTCTCCTATCAAAATCAATTTCAATAGGAAAAACTTCAACCTTACCTTCAATCCATATACTAAGATCATCCCTTTCATTATAATTCAACCCATTCTTTATAAGGAATCCAACACCACCACGAACCATCACCACTCGGTTCTTAGCGCAGAGATCATAACCTGGAAATTAATACAGTGAGAAAGACTGGTTTGAGCAAAAAGATGTTTCACATAATCCCGTTATATTAAAAGAAGAAGAAAACTATTTAATTAATTCTAAAATATTCAGCTATCTTGTAGGCACGTGAATATTCCAAGAACACAGTCGCAGACATTTTTCATTTACATCATGAATGTCGAAGCAAACGAATATAATCACTCTCCCTCATAGGCTTTAGCTCAACAATCGGTATATGATCATCGCCAGTAATACCCCTTAAGAAATAATCCTGAAGACTAAATTGGTCTTGATCAGAAATTATCATTTTTCATATAAAAGAACAAGAAATAGCAATTGAAAAAAAAAGAGATAGAAAAAAATTTAGAAAAATAACAAAAAAAAACACAAATATTAAAAAAAAACTCTATAAAAGGTCATCAATTGACCAGATACGCCTGATGGAGGAGTATCAGTTTCGGACACAAAAATACGGTCTTGATCAGACCACACACTGCGATTTCCAAACCTATCTCTTGAAGCGCTCAGAAGATGAGATGAGATGAGATGACTTTTATTTTCAACTAATAATTACATCATACTTAACAGGCACTTACCACATTTTTTAAATAACATTATCAAGAAACGTAGAAATGTTAAGAACGTATGACATTTTATTAATCCACTATTGTGGCTTGAGCAGCGTCACACAATCTTTTATCATAAACCAAACTCATTCACTCTTCCTACTCTTTTCATACCATTCAATACAATTTAACTCTCCCGAATAAAAAAAAAAAAAAAAAAAAAAAAAAAGAAAAAAAAAGAAAAAATTGCGGTTACGTTTCGTAAGTTTCTCAGCTACAAATAATCCTGAGCCACTAAGCTGCTTCTTTGCTTTAAACACATGGCGAGCTGTTTCTTTTGATCGAAACTGGACGAGAGTTAGCTACTTTTCGCTATCTTGGAGACGGGTTGGGTTTGGGAAAAAAACCTTTCAGTAATGAATCCAGTTTAATAGTCGAAAGCGATTGGAAGGCAACAAACACCCCTTCCACGCCCACCATTTCCCCAAACATATCCGATCAAAATTTCTTGATAGCCATTTTGTTCCACGAAGTTTAAAGATCAGGAAATTATACCTTTGAGCAGGACACTCTCCCCATAGTCTTCAGGGAAAGGGTTATAAGTTATGCCCTGGGGGCATATAAGGTTTATGTGGAAAAGGGCAACTAACCCCCCTCTCACACCCACCATTTCCCCAAACACATCCAATCAAAATTTTGAGATATCTATTTTGTTCATCTTAGTCGAAATTTCTGGAAATTAGGTCTTTTAGGATAAAAACCCGATCAGAGCTTTCAGTGCAAGGGTTGTAATTTGTGCTCTGGGGGCATATAAGGTTTATATAGAAAGTTGTTGTAGAAATTTCAAAAGGGGCTCATTTGATTGGAAATTGAAATTGCCCTTTTTAATAGTCGAAAGTGAGTGGAGAGTAATTAACCCCCTTCTCATGCCCTCCATTTCCTCAAACACATTCAATCAAAGCTTAGAGATAGCCATTTTGTTCAACGTAGTTGAAAGTTCTGGAAATTATGTATTTAAGGATGACAAACCCCCGAGAGTCCCCAGGGCAAAGGTTTTAAGTTATGCCTAGGGGGTATACAAGGTTTTTAATGATAGAGTTGTCGTAGAAACTGCCAAAGGGGCTCATTCAATTGTAAATTCAGAGGGCTAGTGCCCTTTATAATAGTCGAAAGTGATGGGACGGTAACTAACCCCCCTCTCACCCCCACCATTCCCCCAAACACATCCAATAAAAATTTTCAGATAGCCATTTTGTTCAACGTAGTAGAAAGTTCTGGAAATTAGGTCTGTAAGGATGACAACCCCTCCCCCCAGCCCTCAGGGCGAGGGTTGTAAATTATCCCCTAGGGGCATATAAGATTTTATTGAAAGCGTTGTCGTAGAAACTTCAAAAGGGCTCATTTGATTGGAAATTGAAAGGGCTAGTGCATTTTATGGCCCTCGAAAGGGACTACGGAAAGGCTAACGCCCCTCTCATATTCATTCTTCTTATAGTCAAGCTCAAACACAACTTAGAGATAGCCAATTAATGTAACGAAGGTGAAAGTTCTGCGAATTATATCCTAAATGAAGACAACCACCCTTACAGCTCTTAGAGTAAAAGTTGTAATTTATGCCCTGGGGGCAAATAAGGTGTTTATAGGAAGTGTTGTCGTAGAAACTCGAAAAAGCCTCAATCGATTGGAATTCGAAAGACCTAGTGCTCTTTTTAATGGTCGAAAGTAATTGGAAGGCTTGACATTTATATAGTAAAGATCGATGTGGATATAATATATTATTTTTTTGTTGTTGTTGTTGTTGTTTAGACCAGGGAACTTTGTATCGAAGGAGTTGTCATAGGAACTTCGAAAAGGGCTCATTCGATTGAAAATAGAAAGGGCTGATGCCCTTTTTAATAGTCGAAAGGGATTGGAGGAAAACTAATCCCCCTCCCACGCCCATCCATTCAATTAACTTTATTTTTAAAAAATAAATGTTGCCATAAGATTTAATCAAAATGTGCTGTGTTAATGCTAATTACCAATAAGGTATATCAGCAGTATCCCAAGAATAACAGAGGGTATTATGTTCAAACTTTCGGGGCTGCTTCTGCTCTTAAAATTTGACCAAATCAAAATAGCGTAAGTGTATCCAAGCTATCAAAGAAAGTAAACAGATTTGTTTGCGAATGGTATCAAGTTTTCCATTTCAGGTCAACTAGAGGAGGTATGAAACTAAATTAAACACTACTATTTGTGTCCAGATTTTTAAGAGGGTGTATGTTGTTAAAAATTGCTGAAAATTTTTCTCCAGCATTCAAATAGCAGGACAAACTATAAATCTTTAAAAAACGAAAAGATTTAACGTATTATTTTCTTTTTCTCTGAAAAGACTATGTCAATATAAAACCAATATAAAACGAACAGAAATTAATTAAAAAACTTTTTCCACAAAATAAGTTTTTCAAAGAAAAGTAAAGAACTCTATTAAACAAAAAATGAACAAAAATAAAATCAAATAATCTACCAAGCGTGAAACTACCACAAATCAGCATCGATAAATAAATGAAACCCAAAACGAGCAGAAATTACAATAAATAACCGATTCAAACTTAAAACGAGCAGAAATTAACATAAGTTGGGCTCAAAACCCCTATGCCTTCCCAAGGCCAGAACAAAATTTGCACTTTACTGAAAAAATACAAATGAATGTGCATTGTCAGTTTAGTATACATTTACTGATATTTAGTAATCAAAATGTTAATATTATTTGATTTATTAAAGTTATAAAAGTAAAAACTTTTATATTTTGTTCAGTATAGTGCAAATTGTGTTCTGGCCTCTGATCATTTGTTCAAATTTTGTTCACTGCCTTTCCGATAAAATAAAAATTCAAAATAGGGATAAAATCATTTTTAATAGACAGGGTATAGAAATTTACAAAAATACCAGATATTTCGGTATTTTTACTATTAATGTCAGTAGTTTTACTACTGATGACGGTCACTGTATATGTGACCGAAATATCTGGTATTTTTGTGAATTTCTATACACTGTCTATTAAAAAGGATTTTATCCCTATTTTGAATTTTTATTTTATCGAGATAGTCATTTTGTTCAAAATTGCCCAGAGATGATAAAGCAATGCATCCGGGATTAACACAACCCCGAAAAGCCCGGGGTTAACACAACCCCGAAAAGCCCGGGATAATTGGTTATAGCTTATAACCAGGGAGCATATAAGGTTTGATAGTAGTGGTGGTCATATAAATATTGGAGGAGGCTATTGTGAATGGAAATTAAAAGTTCTAGCTCCATTTCTAAAACTCATGAGTAATCAAAAGGCAGCCAGCCATCCCCAACACGCCCTTTTTTTCTAGTTTGTCTTTTTGTCATCAAAATTTTGAGTCAGTCTTTTAATTTAAAATGGTCCAAATGTCAAATAACTATGGCTCGGTGTTTGACCCCCCTCCCCCCGCTCTGGTAGAAAGGGATGTAACTTATGCTAGCTGCTAATTAATGACTTATAAAGTTTCTATGGATGGTATGGTCGCATAAAATTTGGAGGAGGCTCGATTGGACATCCAAATTTCTTGTCCCCTTTTTAAGAGTCGAAAGTGATCAGAGGGTCATCAATCCCTCTGTTCTTCATTTCTCCCCCCCACCCTCCCCAAATACAAGTAGACTAGTAGGTTCCATTTCTACAAGACATATAGGAAAACATTTCAACAAGACATATACTCCTTTTCAAAGAGAGTAAGTATCCTCTCACATGACCTTATACTTCTACAGAAGCTATACGAAAATATTTCTATGGATGCTCTAAACCTTTTCAAAGAGAGTGAAAAAAAGGGTTAAAGTGATTAGCAATTACGAGCGGGGATTCTTCGCTGTTTTTTTTTTTTTAATCGAAAACTAGAGATTGTCAAAAATGCGTATTTAGGAATTGTTTTGATTGACATTTTTGCAAAAAGGGATAAGTAATTTGCATATTAGACACTATGAACGATATTTATTCATGTTTTGAATAATAGGAGTGTGATTGATTCTAATTAGTGATTGGATAATTTCTTAACATGAAATCTCTGAATAAAATATTTTTTTGGGGAGATGGCTTGATTTTGTACTGTATACTATAAAAGTGATGCTTTGACAGTTTTGTCAATTAAAAATAGAGTTTAACGTTATAGTATACTAAATAATTGATACTAAGAGAGATGTAGATGGCAAGAAAAGAATTTTAATAATGAAATTCAGAACAAACCTTAGAAATGCTTGCAAATCAAGTAGTAAGGTGTATGTGAGTACGAACCATCAAGGATCATAAGCACCAATGACCCTAACCAGCAGATACATCAACCCCCCAAAGGTCCCTTACTCCCAAACTCGAAGGGTGCCCCCTCCCTCCAACTTCCCCCCCCCCCTCCCCATTTTTTTTTGATTTTTTTTAACATGTTATATTTTTTCAACTTTTTTTTTACATGTCTTCGAATGAGATGAAACAAATTTAAATTTAGTAGTGTTTTGTCGTGGTTTACCTTGTCACAGTTACATTCTCTTAATTTTTCAAAGTTCATTTTGAATTTCTTTCGTTGAAATGCAAGAGTTGGAATATTTCAGTAGTGTTTTGATGTGCTTTACTTTGTCAAAGTTACAATCTATTGATTTTTCAAAGTTCATTTTTGATTTTTTTCCTTGAAATGCAAGAGTTGGAATATTTCAGTAGTGTTTTGTTGTGCTTTACATTGTCACAGTTACATTCTTCTGATTTTTCAAAGATCATTTTGAATTTCTTTCGTGAAATGCAAGAGTTGGAATATTTCAGTAGTGTTTTGTCGTGGTTTACTTTGTCACAGTTACATTCTCTTAGTTTTTCAAAGTTCATTTTGAATTTCTTTCGTTGAAATGCAAGAGTTGGGATATTTCAGTAGTGTCTTGTTGTGCTTTACCTTGTCACAGTTACATTCTCATGATTTCTTTCAAGAGTTCATTTTTGGATTTATTTCGTTGAAATGCAAGAGTTGGAATATTTCAGTAGTGTTTTGTAGTGGTTTACCTTGTCACAGTTACATTCGCTTGATTTTTAAAAGTTAATTTTGGATCTCTTTCCTTTCAATGCAAGAGCTGGAAAGTGTCATTAGTGTTTTCTTGGGCTTTACCTTGTCAAAGTTGCATTCTCCTGAATGTTCAAAGGTATTTTTGACTTTCTTTAGTGGAACGTAAATGTTGGTTTTTGTATCTTATGTTGTTATTGGGCGTTCAAGATAACATTTGCATGCTCTGAATTTTTCATTGAGTATTTTGGTCTTGTTTCGTTAAAATCCATGAAATGGACTATTTAAATGGCATGTGGTAGTGGTTTAAATTATCACATTTAAATTCTCTTGATTTTTCGAATTACATTTTGGATTTCTTTCGTTTAAATGATAAATTTGGACTATTTAAGTATTGTGTTGTAGTGGTTTACATTTTCACAGTTAAATTCTCTTGATTTTTCACAGTTCTGTTTTAGTTTATGTACTTGAAATGCATGAGTTAGAATATTTTAATAGTGTTTTGTTATGGTTTACCTTGTCACAGTAAGATTCTCTTGATTTTTCAAAGTTCATTTCGAATTTCTTTCCTTAAAATAAAAGAGTTGGAATATCATTTTTCTTTAAGTGTCAGAGTGAATAAAGTCATTATCAACATCCTTCGTCAGATACATCAAATAAAATTGACAAAATCTAAATTTCAGAATGAATAAATTCATTATCAACATCCTTTGTCGTATATGTCGGATAAAAATGACAAAATCCAAGTATCAGAGTGAATATTTTTTTTTATCAACATCCTTTGCCAGATACATCGAATAAAATTGATAAAATATAAGTGTAAAAGTGAATAAATATTTCTATCAACATCCTTTGTCAGATACATCAAATAAAATTGACAAAATCTAAATTTAAGAAAGAATAAATGCTTTAACAACATCCTTTATCAGATATGTCGGATAAAATTGACAAAATCTAAGTATCAGAGTGATTAAATTCTATATAAACATCCTTTTCTCAGATACATAGGATAAAATTGACAGAATCTAAGTGTCAGTGTGAATAATTTTTTTTTATCAACATCATTTGTCAGATACATCAAATAAAATTGACAAAATCTAAATTTCAGAATGAATAAATTCATTATCAACATCATTTTGTCGGATATGTCGGATAAAATTTATAAAATCTAATATCAGAGTGATTAAATTCTATATCAACATCCTTTTCTCGGATACATTGGATACAATTGACCGAAAAACTGTGTCAGTGTGAATAAATTTTTTTATCAGCATCCTTTGGCAGATACACCAAATAAATTTTACAAAATCTAAATTTCAGAATGAGTAAATTCATTATCAACATTCTTTGTTAGATATGTCGGATAAAATTGACAAAATATAAGTGTCAGTGTGAATAAATTTTTTTATCAACATCCTTTTGTCAGACATATCAAATAAAATAGACAAAATCTAAATTTCAGAATGAATAAATGCTTTAACAAAATCCTTTGTCGGATATAGCGGATAAAATTGACAAAATCTAAATTTCAGAATGAATAAATTCATTATCAACATCCTTTGTCAGATACATAGGATAAAATTGACAAAATCTAAGTGCCAGTGTGAATAAATTTTTTTTTATCAACATCCTTTTGTCAGACACATCAAATAAAATTGATAAAATCTAAATTTCAGAATGAATAAATTATATATTAACATCCTTTTTCGGATATGTCGGATAAAATTTAAAAAATGTGAGCATCAGAGTGAATATTTTTTTTTTATTAACATCCTTTGTCACATATATCGGATAAAATTGAAGAAATATAAGAACCAGAGTGATTCCCTTTAATAGCAAAAACCATTTATCAGATACAGAGGACAACATTTAAAAATTCTAACTATTAGAGTGAATAAATTTTTTTTATCAACATCCTTTGACAGACATATCGGATAAAATTGAAAAAATCTAAATTTCAGAATGAATAAATTCATTATCAACATCCTTTGTCGGATATGTCGGATAAAATTGACAAAATCCAAGTATCAGAGTGAATATTTTTTTTTTCAACATCCTTTGCCAGATACATCGAATAAAATTGATAAAATATAAGTGTAAAAGTGAATAAATATTTCTAACAACATCCTTTGTCAGATACATCAAATAAAATTGACAAAATCTAAATTTAAGAACGAATAAATGCTTTAACAACATCCTTTATCAGATATGTCGGATAAAATTGACAAAATCTAAGTATCAGAGTGATTAATTCACCTCTTGGATATACGACGTAGAAATTAAATTCAAGAAATTATGAAAAAATCGCAAGTAAGTAGCTTTTTTTTTTCTATTTATCACAAAAAATTTTCACTTAGCTACGCGATGTATAAATTTAATTAAAGAAAATATGAAAAAATTCTCAGTAAGTAACAATTTATTTCTTTAAGTCAACTATTGGATACACACAATACGGAAATTTCATTCAAGAAATTATAAAAAATATTTGTAAGTAAGTAACAAGCTCTTTTTTGATTTCGCCTCTTGAATATACAGTACAGATACTTCATTCAATAAACGTGATTAAACACGTTTTGAATCTACATGCTATTTGTATGCCTTTCCTTGGCACCTTTCCAAACGAGCGGGGATTCCCCACTGGTTCGTACACATTGCAAAAAAGTAAGCAGTACGAAAACTCCACGTTTTCAACCAGCCTGTTTTTTTATGGATCAATTAGAAGAGATATGCAAAGTCGGCATCGCGTTATTTAATTTTTTTAGGTTCATTTAGACGAGGTTACGTGCGCGCACGTAACCTGGTCTAAATGAACCTTAAAGAAAATGAAACAAAAACACTCAACGACATTGCAGCATTTTTCCTACGGTTAGCCTACGTACGCGCGCGTACGTAGGCTAACCTAGCCTACCCTAACTTAGCCTAACCTAACTTAGTCTAACCTAACTTAATCTAACCTAACCTAACTTAACCTAACCTAACTTAATCCAACCTAACCTAACCTATCTGCGCGCGTACGTAGGCTAACCTAACCTAATCTAACTTAATCTAACCTAACGATATTTTTTCTGATTTTGTGTGTTTTCGCAAGAAAATAGCTTGTCTTTAGCAAACTTAGCCATAGCTAGTTGAAACTCTGCATATATATCTTCCTTTCAGCATAATTGCGTAGGTAGTAGAGGAATATTGAACATTTTTTTTTCTGATTTTCTGTTTTTTCGCAAGTAAATATCTTGTCCTTAGCAAACTTAGCCATAGATCGTTGAAACTCTGCATACATACCTTCATTTTATCCTAATTTCTTGGGTACGAAAGGAACAATTATTATATTGTATGATTTTGTGTGTTTTCACAAGAAATATATACTACGTGAACATTGAACATTTTTTCTGATTTTGTGTGTTTTCGCAAGAAAATACATTGTCTTTAGCAAACTTAGCCATAGCTAGTTGAAACTCTGCATAAATATCTTCATTTTTAGTCTAATTGTGTAGGTACTAAATGAACATTGAACATTTTTTCTGATTTTACGTGTTTTCTCAAGAAAATAGCTTGTCTTTAGCAAACTTAGCCATAAGTAGTTGAAACTCTGCATAGATATCTTCATTTTTAGTCTTATTGCGTAGGTTCTATATGAAAATTGCTCATTTTTTCTGATTTTTTTGTATTTTACAAGGATATATCTTGTCCTGAGCAAACATAGCCAAAGCCAGATGAAACTCTTCATAGAAATCTACAATTAATTTCAAAATGCGGCTTTCCTCAATTACAAGTGATCATTTTTTCTGATTTTGTGTGTTTTGGCAAGAAATGGCTTGTCTTTAACAAAATTATCCATAGATATTTGTAGCTATGCATAAATAGATTACATATTTGCCTTTAAACGTATGTACTCAGTGAAAATTTCAACTTTTTTCTGATTTTGCGTGTTGTCGCGAGAAAATATTTTGTGTTTAGAAAACTTACCCATAGATAGTTGAAACTCTGCATAGATATCTTCATTTTTCGTCTAATTGCTTAGGTACTAAATGAACATTGAACATTTTTTCTGATTTTGTTTGTTTTTACAAGAAAACAGCTTGTCTTTATCAAACTTACCCATAGCTAGTTGAAACTCTGGATAAATATCTTTATTTTTAGTCTAATTGAGTAGGTACTAAAGGAACATTGATCATTTTTTCTGATTTTGTGTGTTTTCTCAACAAAATAGCTTGTCTTTAGCAAACTTAGCCATAGCCAGTTGAAACTTTGCATATATATCTTCATTTTTAGTCTAAGTGCATAGGTAGTAAAGGAACATTGATCATTTTTTCTGTTTTTGTTTGTTTTCACAAGTAAATAGTTTGTATTTAGCAAACTTAGCCATAGCTAGTTGAAACTCTGCATAAATATCTTCATTTAATTCTAATTGATTAGGTACTAAATGAAAATTTAAAATTTTGTATTATTTTGTTTGTTTTAGAATGAAAATAGCTTGTCTTTAGTAAACTTATCCATAGTTAGTTGAAACTCTTCATATATATCTTCATTTTTATTCTAATTGTGTAGGTAATAAAGGAACATTGAACTGTTTTTCTGATTTTGTGTGTTTTCACAAGAAAATATATTGTCTTTAGCAAACTTAGCCATAGCTAGTTGAAACTCTGAAAAAATACTTTTATTTATAGTCTGTTTGCGTCTTTACTAATGTAACACTTGATATTTTTTCATAGTTTGTGTTTGTTCTCAAGAAAGTAGCTTTTCCTCAGCAAACTTAGCAATATATCAATGAATCTGTGCAAAAAACTACAAGATTTTAGCATAGTTGAGTAGTTACTAAAGGAAAATTGAACATTTTTTCTGATTTTGTGTGTTTTCACAAGAAAATATCTTTTGTTTATCAAACGTACAAATAGCTTGTTGAAACTATAAATAAATATCTTCATTTTAGTCTAATTGCAGTGGTACACAAGAAAAATTGATAATTTTTTATTAGTGTGTGTTTTTTAACAGTACAATAGCTTGTATTTAGAATACTTAGCCATAGATACTTGAAACTGTGCATAAATATCTTCATTTTTAGTCTAATTGCATAGGTACTAAAGGAACATTGAACATTTTTTATGATTTTGTGTGTTTTCTAAATAAAATAGCTTTACTTTAGAAAACTAAGCCATATATAGTTGAAAATCTGACTAAATATCTTCATTTCAGCCTAAGTGTTTATGTACAATATGATTATTTAACATTTTTTTTCCGATTTTGTGTTTTTTTGTGAATTGTAGCTTTTCTTAAGCGCAATAAGTAATATATAGTTTAAAAACATAAAAAATACATTAATTTTTTTTATAATTACGTCTTTAATCAGTTACCAAAGAAAATTTATTATGATTTTGTGTGTTTTCGCAAGAAAATAGCTTGTCTTTAGCAAACTTAGCCATAGCTAGTTGAAACTCTGCATAAATATCTTCATTTTTAGTCTAATTGTGTAGGTACTAAAGGAACATTGAACATTTTTTCTGATATTGTGTGTTTTCGCTTGAAAATAGCTTGTCTTTAGAAAACTTAGCCATAGCTAGTTGAAGCTCTTCTTAAATATCTTCATTTTTAGTCTAATTGTGTAGGTACTACAGTAACATTGAAAATTTTTTCTGATTTTGTGTGTTTTCGTAAGAAAATAGCTTGTCTTTAGCAAACTTAGCCATAGCTAATTGAAACTCTGCATAAATATCTTCATTTTTAGTCTAGTTGCGTAGGTACTAAAGGAAAATTGAACATTTTTCACAAGAAAATAGCTTTTCTTTAGCAAACTTAGCCATAGCTAGTTGAAACTCTGCATAAATATCCTCATTTTTAGCCTAATTGCGTAGATAATAAAGGAACAATTTTTTTTCTGATTTTGTGGGTTTTCGCGATAAAATAGCATTTCTTGAGCAAACTTAATCAGAGCCATAAGAAAATAGGCTAAAATATATTAAATTTTAGCACAGTTGGGTGTTTACTACAGTATCAAAGAACATTTTTTCTGAGTTTGTGGTTTTTCACACTAATATATTTTGTCTTTAGCAATCTGAGACAGAGATAGGTGAAACTCGGCTTAGATATATTCATTTTTAGACTAATTACATTGGTACTAAATGAACATTGAACATTTTTTCTGATTTTGTGTGTTTTCACAAGAAAATAGCTTGTCTTTAGCAAACTTAGCCATAGCTACTTGAAACTCTGCATAAATATCTTCATTTTTAGTCTAATTGCGTAGGTACTAAAGGAACATTTAACATTTTTTCTGATTTTGTGTGTTTTCGTGAGAAAATAGCTTTTCTTTAGTAAACTTAGCCATAGCTAGTTGAAACTCTGCATAAATATCTTCATTTTTAGTCTAATTGCGTAGGTACTAAAGGAACAATGAACATTTTTTTCTGATTTTGTGTGTTTTCGTGAGAAAATAGCTTGTCTTTAGCAAACTTAGTCATAGCTAGTTAAAACTGTGAATAGATATCTTCATTTTTAGCCTAATTGCGTAGTTACTAGAGGAACACTGAACATTTTTTTTAATTTTGTGTTTTCGCAAGAAAATAGTTCGCCTTTAATAAACTTAGCCATAGCTAGTTGAAACTGTGCATAAATAGAGAAATTCTTTAACTATTTAGGGGTAACTTACCTTTTTAGGGATGTGCATTTAGGGTTCTCCTACATGCTGAACCTGAAAGTGTGTCCCCTGACATACTGGATCTGAAAGTGCAATTTCAGAAAAACTCATTAACCTTTTAGGGTTAACTTACCTTTCTATAGACGACTATTTAGGTTTCTCCAACATGTTGAACTTGAAAGTGTGTTCCCTGGCATGTTGAAGGTTAAAGTCTAATTTTTTTGGTAAAGGACAATTCTAAAGAATAAAAAAACTGTTGATGATATATAAATTAGTAAAATTTATTTGAACTTTTAGAGTTAACTTACCTTTTTATGGATGACTATTTAGAGTTCTCCAACATGCTGAACTTGAAAGTGTGTTCCCTGGCATGTTGAATCAGAAGGTCTAATTTTCGTGGCGATGGACTATTCTGAAGAATAAAAGCGTCTCAGGCTTAAGATAATTTCAGAAAAATTCTTTAACCTTTTAGAGTTAACTTACCTTTTTATGGATGACTATTTAGGGTTCTCCAACATGCTGAACTTGAAAGTGTGTTCCCTCAGATGTTGAATCTGAAATTATAATTTTAACAGGGATGGACTATTCTAAAGAATACAAACGGTTGAGGCTTAAGATATTTATTACTTAAACATATTTAAAACATTTGAAAAAAATAATGACATATTTAAAAAAAAGAATCTTAATCCATTTGATATGAGGAGGAGCAAGTTTAGGACTTTGGATATCTGATGCATTTTTCCATGTCAGGTATCTTTTCCGGTATCCATTTAGCGAAATATCTAACTTCATCTTCTGGGTCATGGACTGAATGCAGGTATTTCTCACATTTGAAGTCTTCTAAATTGAATAATGCTATGTTTTTATCACATTTTTCCAGTAAGAGTTTATCAGTTGGCACGTTTCCCTTAACATAAACAGCTTGCACACCGAAAAATCTGCATATTTCCCGAATTTCATCTAGTACACGTTTTATTTCATAGCCATTTTCATTATGTGGTCGTATGATTTTAGTGAAAAAGCCATTTCGATTTATAAAATTTAGTGTTGGACTCCATCTGTTTTTCTCGTAATTATACATAATGTATCTGATGTTCCATTTATAGCAATGAATTTCACGTCGTTGATTGTCTAGGATTAAGAAAGCTGCTTTGAACATAATGCTTGTTGCTTAATATTTCAGTACAATATAGTCTGTGTCAATCACACCAAACATTATATCTGAAAAAAAAGGGTTGGAATTAACTTTTATTTCTATTTTTTATCTCTTAAAAGTGCTCACCGCCTCCCCACCCACCTTCCGGGCTGCACGCCCCCCTCCCCTCCAGTTAGAATGCATAGAAATTGAACATTTTTTCTGATTTTGTGTGTTTTCGCAAGAAAATAGCTTGTCTTTATCAAACTTAGCCATAGCTAGTTGAAACTCTGCATAAATATCTTCATTTAAGCCTAATTACGTAGGTACTAAAGGAATATTGAACATTTTTCTGATTTTGTGTGTTTTCGCAAGAAAATAGCTTGTCTTTAGCAAACTTAGCCATAGATAGTTGAAACTCTGCATAAATATCTTCATTTCAGCCTAATTGCGTAGGTACTAGAGGAACATTGAACATTTTTTTCTGATTTTGTGTGTTTTCGTGAGAAAATATCTTGTCTTTAGCAAACTTAGCCATAGCTAGTTGAAACTCTGCATAAATACCTTTTCTTCTTCTTCTCACTCCTTTGAATTCTATTCACAGACTAATAAAACTAGAGCAAAAAAACCCGTTCCTTATAGTACCACCACCGATAATATGTAAACAGCCCTCTGATTGGCTGAGAAGGAGGATGTATCCGACTCGCTGATTGGCTGAGAAGAAAACACGTGATCTAACTGTTCCCGAGAAAGTCATAACATTTGGCAAATTCCTGTTTTTTCATTCTCACTGAGAAAACCATATAACAGACAGGAATTGCTGTTGACATCCATAAATGTGACAAAGTTCCTGTTTTTCAAATTCTCACTGACAAAAACCATTAAACATCCATGAAAAACATCAAATAAATCGACCAACACACATTTGGGGACCGGTGGAGGGCCTTTGGGACCCCGTTGGTCCTTTGGGAGCTCGATGGGCCTTTGGGGGGCCCGGGGATGTCCTTTGGGTGTCTGGGTTGGCTTTTGGGGTCCGGGGTGCCCTTTGGGGGTCCGGGGGGCCGTTGTGGCACTGGGTGGGCCTGTGGGCCCCCGTGGGGCCGTTGGGAGCTCGATGGGCCTTTGGGGGGCCCGGGGATGGCCTTTGGGGGTCTGGGTGGGCCTTTGGGGACTGGTGGAGGGCCTTTGGGAGCTTGGGGGGCCTTTAGGGGCCCGGGAGACCTTTGAGGACCGTGGGGAGGGCCTTTGGGTCCGGGGTGCCCTTTGGGGGGCCGGGGGGCCCTTTGAGGACCAGAGGAGGGCCTTTGTGGGTCTGAGGAGGGCGTTTGGAGGGTTGGGGCTCTATGGGAGCTTGGGGGACCTTTGAGTACCGGGGGCTTCCTTCGGGGTTGGGGTAGGGGGATCGGAACCCTTTGTGGTTGGGGTAGAGGACCTCACAACACTGTTCAAATGGAACTTGTGTATTATAACGACCACAGAGTTTCACCCTCAAATTCACTTCTAAAACCTTTCCTAAAATCTTCTTTCAAAATGTCTCTAACTGTTTCGCCGAAATAATCCCATAAAATGGATAAAACGGTTTCGCCCAAATAAACCCTAAACGTAATTTGTCAAATTCCTGTTTTTTCATTCTCACTGAGAAAACCATATAACAGACATGAATTGCTGTTGACATCCATAAATGTGACAAAGTTCCTGTTTTTCAAATTCTCACTGACAAAAACCATTAAACATCCATGAAAAACATCAAATAAATCGACCAACACACATTTGGGGACCGGTGGAGGGCCTTTGGGACCCCGTTGGTCCTTTGGGAGCTCTATGGGCCTTTGGGGGGCCCGGGGATGTCCTTTGGGTGTCTGGGTTGGCCTTTGGGGTCCGGGGTGCCCTTTGGGGGTCCGGGGGGCCTTTGTGGCACAGGGAGGGCCTTGGGGACCCCGTTGGTCCTTTGGGAGCTCGATGGGCCTTTGGGGGGCCGGGGGAGGGCCTTTGGGGGTCTGGGTGGGCCTTGGGGGGCCGGTGGAGGGCCTTTGGGAGCTTGGGGGGCCTTTAGGGGCCCGGGGAACCTTTGAGGACCGTGGGGAGGGCCTTGGGGTCCGGGGGGCCCTTTGGGGGTCCGGGGGGCCCTTTGAGGACCAGAGGAGGGCCTTTGAGGGTCTGAGGAGGGCGTTTGGGGGGTTGGGGCTCTATGGGAGCTTGGGGGACCTTTGAGTACCGGGGGCTTCCTTCGGGGTGGGGGTGGGGGATCGGAACCCTTTGTGGTTGGGGTAGAGGACCTCACAACACTGTTCAAATGGAACTTGTGTATTATAACGACCACAGAGTTTCACCCTCAAATTCACTTCTAAAACCTTTCCTAAAATATTCTTTCAAAATGTCTCTAACTGTTTCGCCGAAATAATCCCATAAAATGGATAGAACGGTTTCGCCCAAATAAACCCTAAACGTAATTTCAGCGTGTTCCTTTTGTTTGGCATCTCTGCGCTAACGCATTTCAAATTTCTAGGAAACCCTTTCCTACGTTAATCTCTTCATCTCATATATTTTCCTAGCTAAACTATTAGGGTTTCGCTAGAATATCAATTTATCTCTCCGACTTAAAGCTCCGTGAAGTCGTATTTAAAAATAGAATTTCTATCTCTTTAGACTCCCGCATAATTCCAAGATAACAAGTGATGTCAATTATAATTCCTGACACTAAAGATCAATGAAGCCCTATTTGAAAATAGAATATTAATTTTTCTCTCTGACCTAAAGAATGTTTATCCCTCAGACCTAAGATTAAAGAAGCCTTAATGTTTATTAATTCTCCCCTTCGTGAATCAATAATTTACCCTAGCGATTATGTAAATCAAGTTCACAGGTGCTACTCGTGACAGGACCACGTGGTTTATGGCTAACCAAACAACAATGAAGCCATGTTTGTTTCTTAATTCCCCCCTTCGTGAATCAATAATTCCCCCATCGATTATGTAAATCACCCCTCATACCATTACACGTGGCCAAACAACAACAACAACAGATCGATTGACCTTGACACCCCCATTAGACTCGATCGATAATCCTTGAATAAATTATGTCCCGTCGGCATTAAACTAAATTGTAGGTGGCAGCAGGGGTGGGCAATGGGGGTTATAGGGTCACTTCTACTGTAATTGCTAATCACTTTAACCCTTTTTTTTCACTCTCTTTGAAAAGGTTTAGAGCTTCCATAGAAATGTTTTCCTATAGCTTCCATAGAAATATAAGGCCATGTGAGAGGATACTTACTCTCTTTGAAAAGGTGTATATGTCTTGTAGAAATGTTTTCTTATATGTCTTGTAGAAATGGAACCTACTAGTCTACTAATACATCCTATCAAAATTTGAAAATAGCCAATCTGTTCAAAATAGTTCAAAGATTACAAACAATGCCTTCGGGGCTGAAAGAAACTTCCGAGCCCGCGAGCAAGGGATTTAAGTTATGTTCGGAAACATACTAGTATAAGGTTTGTATGGAAATGGTGAACGCATAAACTTTGGAAGATACTTATTTCATTAGAAATTGTAAGTTTTATCTACCTTTTTAGGAGTCAAAAGTGATTGGAGGGCAAATAGCTTCCCCCCTGATGCCATTTCTTCACCAAATGAATCCGATCACAATTTTGAGATAGTCATTTTGTCCAAAATCATTCAATGATTATATAGCAATCCTTCCGGGGTTAAAACAGCCCCATAGAGCCTGGGGGTGCGGGTTTTAAGTTATATCCTAGGGCTGTCTTAACCCCGGAAGCATTGCTATATAAACGTAAAACACAAAAACGAAGACAATAACATTGCCTACTAAGAGGGTAAAATAGGTTATTATCTGCGTTTTTGCGTAGATAGTGCACTGTTTTATTGCCAGTGTATAATTTTGTCTCTTAGGACTCGTTGTATCGTCGCTTCACACCACTCAGCCTTCTGATTTTTACTGCCAAAACTATCTAATAAGTCATTCTCAAGAGAGGATCAGAAGAGTAATTTAGGCCAGGAGTATCGAAATTTTATTGAATGCACATTCCCCTGCTAAGCCTCTCATTGAAAACAACCTTTCAAATGGCTGACTGTATTATTTCATAAATTCAGAATTGTCATATACGACTATATGATTCGACTATTGATATACGACTATATTTCAGCCCGGAAAGCCACCGTTTGCAAAGGTTGTTGGTGCTTGTCTATTACATAAAACACACTCGAGAAGTGAAGTTTGGAGACAATAAAATATGATGAAAATAGAATACTTTATTAATTTTGAACTAGCTCTTAAAGGGAATACACCTGTTTGAACTTGAATCTTTAACCTTGAATTAATTCAGTGATAAGTTGTGCAATCGGATACTTGAATTTTTTACACAATCAGATTTTTGGCGTTTTAAATTGAGATAATTGGATACGTTAGCTGTAGGGCCGTATCCAGGATTTTTGTTCAGGGGGGGGGGGTTTACTAGTTTTTGACTTTGGGGGGGGGGTTACTAATTTTTGACTCAGTTCTCGACTAATTTTACTGATTTTTACCTAGGTTTTACTAATTTTCGACTTATTTTCGAGTCGGCCAAAAATTTCGGAGGGGGGTTCAAACCGGGTAACCCCCCCCTGGATAAGGCCGTGGTTAGCCGACTGTTAGCCGAATTCAGTGATAATTTGTGCAATCGGATACTTGAATTTTTTTCACAATCAGATTTTTGGCGTTTTAAATTGAGAAAATTGGATATGTTAGTCGACTGTGATGTGCAGAGAAAATTCAATATTATTTGGGGATGGAGTTTTGGATGTCAGAGCACGATGGTTAACAATCAGCAGGTCTCCACGGTCCATCGGTCCGCCGACCAATAAAGTGATTGCCACTGCCATCTGTGGGCCTACCCACATAAAGATAAGTTTCATTCGTCTCTATCTGATGCTAATCAAATTCACATTTTATTGATTTTTTATATTTATTGTTACCGTCATGGATCCAGCTAATGTTAAAATTGGAGATTTGTTCCTCGCTAAATCTGCGGATTATCCCCTTGGGCCGATTCAAATCCTAGAAATTATGAAGACAAATACCGGAGACAGAAAATTTGTTGTTTTTTGCTACGGAAAAAAACACGACCATCAGGTTCTATCCGTCGTAAGTTTACTTAGTTTCGACGGCAGTGAGAAGGAAGCATCAACAAAAAAAAAACTAAAGGTGTTAATCATGCATTTGCAGAGCTAAAAAATCATCCTGATTGTTACCGCCAGTTTCTAAGAAAAGGGCAAGATTCGGTAACGGATAGTCTACTTTCAGATCCCACTGCTGATCTACGTAGACTAATAGTGGCTACAGAGAATGAACTTGCGGATACAAAACAAAATCTAACAAATAAATCGAGATAAAAATTAACGAAAATCTGAAAAAATCGACTTTGCAGACTGCAGCTAATTTTAATGCTAAGTTTCCAGTTGAAAAAATGGTTTCTGAAATCTATGATGCAGTATATGTTGAGTTTTATCAAACAGTTCGTGGTAACGAACTGTAAGTAAGGAGCGACGCGGCTCAATGGTAACCGAAACTCTAAAAAACGGAATTTGATACCAATAGATACATCAAAAGAATTAGATTATAATTCTAATTTCAAAAATATAAGTCTCATTAAGTCTAATCTTACTCATCAAAAGTTAAGCGCCTGAAAAAATTTGGCTGATTTTCAAAAAAAGGGAAAAACACCCCCTAAAAGTTATAGAACCTTAATGAAAATCACACCATCATATTCAGCGTAACAGATAACCCTACTGTAGAGGTTTCAAGCTCCTATCTACAAAAGTGTGGAATTTTGAATATTTTGCCAGAAGAAAGATACGGATGCGTGTTTTTTTTTGTTTTTTTTTCAGAGGTGATATATCGACCCAGTGGTCCTAGAATATCGTGAGAAGGTTCATTTGAACCCAAATTAAAAGTTCTAGTGCCCTTTTTAAGTGACCAGATAAAATGGAGGGCAACTAGGCCCCCCCACGCTCATTTTTTCCCAAAATCACCGGATCAAAATTTTGAGATAGCCATTTTGTTAAGCATGGTCGAAAATATTATCACCGCGTCTTTTAGGATGACTTAATCCCTCGAAGCCCCAGGGGGGAGGGCTGAAAGTTATGAACTTTTCCCAATGTTAACATATACTATTGGTTATTAGGAAGTATACAGACGTTTTCAGGGGGAATTTTTTCTGGTAGTGGGGGGTGGGGATGGGTCGGGGGTTATATAGGAGGATCTTTTCATGAAGGAAGTTTTCCTGGGGGAAGGGACATTACTATGAAGGGGGCGCCAGATTTCCCAGCATTATTTAAAAAAGATCTGAAATTAAATATAAAAAAAACAAGTTTTCCAACTGAAAATAAGGAGTAACATCAAAACTTAAAACGAACAGAAAATATTACGTGTATGATTGGGTTAACCCTCTAGTCAATGCCTCCCTCTTTAAGCAAAAGATTTTTTAGTACTTTCATAAGAGCTATTTATTCTAATTAACGGCCTTTGTGATTAAGGGTCATTTTTAAAGAATTTGAACAAAATTCGAACTTTGGGTTAATGAGCGAGGTATTGACTAGGGGGCGAGCCCCCTAATATACGTATTACAAATATATGAACATAGAAGTTCGTTACGTAAGTTAATTCGTAAGTTACGTATATTTATTACTAATAAAAACGTTCGTAAATAAAATTGAACAAGTTTCGAGAAAGCCATTTAACCAAATAAAAGTAAAATTAATCTGCAAATTTTATTTTAATTATTCGGCCTTTGTGATTAAGGGTTCATTTTTAAAGAATTGAAACAAAATTCGAACTTTAGCTTAAAGAGCAAGGTATTGACTAGGGGGTGAACCCCCTAATATACGTATTAAAAATATATGAATATAGATGTTCAATACGTAAGTTAATTCGTAAGTTACGTATATTTATTACTAATAGATGCGTTCGTAAATAAAATTAAACAAGTTTCGAGAAAGTCATTTAACCAAATAAAAGTAAAATTAATATTCAAATCTGTTTTGATTATTCATGTACGGTGAACCAAAATAAAAGCCTGTATCAATTCAAAAATGTTCAAAAATTAAATAAAAGAACAAGTTTTTTTTAACTTAAAGTGAGGAACGACGTTAAAACTTAAAACGAACAGAAATTATTCTGTATATGAAAGGGGCTGTCCCCTCCTCAACGCCTCACTCTTTACGCCAAAGTTTAACTTTCTCATAAATCAATTTATTTAAACAATAAAATTTTGTTTTAATTGCAAATTTTGTCTTAATTAATTTTAACGAAAATGACACCATCAGATTCAGCTTATCAAAGAACAATACTAAAGAAAGTTTAAAACTCCTATCTGCAAAAATGAGGAATTTTTAATTAACTCTAACGAAAATCATACCATCACATTCAGTTTATCAGAGAACCCTATTAAAGAAGTTTCACGCTCCTATCTGCAAAAATTTGGAAATTTAGATTTTTTGCTCGAAGAAAGATCACGATGCGTGTTTTTTTTTCAGGGGTAATCGTTTCGACCCAGTGGTCATAGAATATTGTGAGATGGCTCATTAAAACGGAAATTAAAAGTTCTAGTGCCCTTTTTTTGGAAAAGAAGGCAAAATTTCTCAGGCGCGAAACTTTTGATGGGTAAGACTAAACTTTATGAAACTTATATATTTGAAATCAGCATAAAACTTTTATTCTTTTTATGTATCTATTGGTGTCAAAATTTCCTTTTTTAGAGTTTCGGTTACTATTGAGCCGGGTCGCTCCTTACTTACAGTTCGTTACCTCGAACTGTTTGAACATCCTCCGCCAACATTGACAGCAATACTTACGCCACGTCTTAAAAATGAAAGATGAAAGGACAACCAATACGAATCTTCCGCGATAGCCTTCAGGATATTGGAGATTAAAAAAGACAAATCAGTAGTTTAAAAAAAGCTGAGCCTCACCTTCATTCGCCGTCGAGGGCTCAAGGCTTTCTGTGGCGTCAAAAAACATATCGTCATTGGTCGATTGATCTGCTTCTTCAATGTTCGACTGGTTCGTTGTCTCAATCTGCTGAAGGTAAATCAAGTTCATTTAAAATCTATTGGAACCATGTTCCAATAGATCTATAAACATATAGATCCATATCGATTAATGTTATCTATACTATCTACATATAAAATAGTAAATACTAATGTTATAAAAACAAAACAAATACGCGAGTTATAGCTGATATTGGTTATAAAACTTTTTTTTTTATCATCATTTTTTAAAACTCGAGTAAAAAAAACGACTCAAAACTAAGAAAAATGGGACTTTAGGCCAGTTAAAAGAAAAGAAAAAATTAGAAAATAAATTTACTTTTGAAAATTCCTTTCTTCTTGCCTTTTTTCACTTCTGAGTTTTGCTTGTTTGTCAGTTCGACCTCAAATTTGTTGGTTTTTAAATTTACTATCTCTAAATTTCTAAAATTGTTAGTCCACTTCTAACAGTTAATTTCCAATCAAAAGCAAGCCTAAAGAACACCAGACATCGAATAGAACCTAAGCTTCATCAGTTTGGCAAAATTCGAAGAACAAATTAAATCTCAACAAAAGCACCATCAATGCAAAACAAAAGCAAAACAGTATTAAACCCAAGCCGAATCATTGCTGAGTACCTATTTAGTCAGCTTCTGCCGTAGGGGCCCTCCCCAGGTCACTCAGCGCGTCCCCAAGTGGCGGATAGGGGAATGTCCTACAGATATGTTGGGTACCTCCATAAAGGGAGGCGTGGACCAAGGGGGGACCTACCCCCTGGGGGTCCATAATTGAAACTAGGGTACCCTCGCTCAGGGGTCATAAATACAGGTTGAGGAGGAAGAAGGCCTCTCTGACGCACACTGTGCAGGGCCCACCGGCGTTTGGACACGTCCCGCTAGTTGCGAACCTTTTTCCAGCAATGGGGTAAATTGTATGGTACTGCAGGGTACCATCGTGGGAGGATCCTCTCATGGAGGACAACTGCGAAAGGGCGGAAGATCCAGACTTGGACAACGGTCTCTGCAACTTCAGTAGGCACCGGGGGTTCCAGCCCCCGATCAGGAATTCACGTCCCTTCCCCAAGCCGAGCCGAAGAAACCGGTTGGGCAGTGACCTAGCATGTCGCTCCCGTAGAAAAAGAATATGCTAAAGAAACGTCAGTGAAAAGCCTCGGATCAAATCCCAATATGATGACGACCCATGCATGCCCCTCGACCAGATTTCTGAACGAGAATAAACCATTACGAATCGGATTTTGGAATGTAAGGACCATGTCGGCTCTTTCAAAAACTGAACAAGTTCTACAAAAGTGTGAAAACTTTCGGCTTGACATCCTCGCAGTGACCAAAGCACGATGGAAGGGCTGCGGAGAAAAGAACCTCAAAAGCAGTAAACATCAACACGATTTATACAGTTCTGTACAGTGGAAAAGCAGACACACATGCAGCTGGAGTCGCAGCTATATTGAACCCAAATGCAGCAAAGTCTCTCTGCTCGTGGCAGCCGACTAACGAGAGAATCAGGTATACACGATTTGCATCTAAACATGCAAAGCTGTCACTAGTCATCTGCTATGCACCAACAAATGATGCGGATGCAGCCTCGAAAGACGATTCTTATGAAACCCTCCAGTTCGTCCTAGACTCCATCTCTCTCCATGACGTCACGTGCCTGACAGGCGACCTAAATGCGAAAGTTGGTCAGGACAGATGTTATTACCCCAAGGTGTTGGGACATCACAGGCTTGGAACTATCAACGAAAATGGTGCAAGGCTAGTCAGCTCTACCATGTTGAACGACCTGTTGATAGGAGGTACATTATTCGAGCACAAAGCTATCCATAAGTATATATGGACATCCCCAGACAAAACTGTCAAAAACCCGATTGACCACTTTCTTATCCAACGAGGGTAGAGAACTAGTCCGAGAAATACGAGGAGTTATAGAAGTGCGGACGTCGGGTCGGACCATGAACTTCTTGTAGCAACAATCAAGTTGAAACTCCGCTCCAACAGATCTCGACAACCAACAAAATTACCAAGAAATTTCGACGTGGAGAAGCTCAGAAACAAGGATGTTAGGAGACAATTCAGCATTAAACTTTCGATTCGAGGCGCTTGCTGATACACCACAAAGACGTGGAAAACGCTTGGACTAATATACAACAGAACTACACAGAAACCAAGAACACGGACGCAGCTATTGTTTCGGTTAATCTTAAAAGTAAAAGTTTATTGCGAAAAGAAATTTATGGTGATTTCGAAAAAAGCCTGAAACCCCTTGAAAATGGCGTCAGATCGAAATAAAATGTGCACCATTGGAATCAGCATGGTCCAAAACGTTTTGCAGAATAATTACAGTCCCCCACCTTGAACACCAAGGAAAATGATTTTTTTTTTGCATGGGTAGCACTGATCTGTCGCCCTTTTTTTTCTAGCAGGGCTAGGGGGTGGTCACAGCATCATAGAGAGATGTGTAATGGCTCATTCGAAAGGGAATTAAATTTGTAAGTGCCATTTTTAAGTGAGTGAAAAGATTGGAGGGCAAATAGCCCCCCCCTACAGGCCCCCTCCCCCAAACTAGTTCTATAAAAATTTTGACATAGCTATTTTGTTTAACATAGTTCAAAAGTCCAATATACATGGTTTTCATGATGATACGGCTCTCCATAGTCCCTGGGAAAGGGCTGTATGTGGTATCGGGATTATCGATATTGTGCGTATCGGTATAGGGCGTATTGGTATCGCATGTATCGTATCGGGAATATCGGTATCGGTATCCATTTTTTGTTTTTTTCAAAAAACCGATACCGTTCCGGTATACCGTGTCTCCCGTTTTTTTTTTATTTTTTTTCTTTTTTTTTTTCAGCAGACCTAGCGGGCTACAAGAACATCAGAGAGATGCTTAATGGCTCATTCGAAAGCTATTTCTCATATCTACGTGCTTTTTAAAAATTCTGCAACTTTCGAGTGCCATATGACACTACAATGGCACTGTTTGTGTTATTTCTCACGGGGTAGCACTAGCAGACTACCAGAACATCGTAGACAGATCTTTTATAGCTCACATAAAAGATATTACTCATATCTTCGTCTTTCATATAATTCCACCATCATCAAGTTCCAAATGGCACTAAAAACGGCACTTTTGGTGTCGTGTCTCAAGTGGAAAAGCTGGGGTTATTGGGCTAGCAGGACTTATAAAAGTGATGTTTAATGACTCATTTGAGAGCTATTGCTCTGATATACGTGCTTTTTCTGATCAACTTTACATTTGTCAGTGCGATATAGCACCGAAAAAAAAAACTTATGGTGCCACTTCTTAAGCAGAATAGCTCTGAAGTACAAAACAGGTATCATTGTAATAGTTATGTTCCAGAACCCTTAACTGAAGGTTCACAAGAACCCCTCCCATTCAGTTCCCTCTCAGCCCCCTTAGTAAGTTTCATAACTCATCTGCTCAACAGTAAGCAACTGAAATACTAGCAGGCCACTGCATCGTCGTAGATTGATGTTTAATGGCTCGATTAAAAGCTATTCCTTATATTTACTAGGTTTTTATAAATTCTACCATCTCTTAGGTTTCACAGATTTTAATGTTAACTAGTTTCTGAGGAGAATTTGCAATGAACTCTGTCATGGTTGAAGCATTAGCTGCAAACTAGTAAAGAGCGAACCACAGCGCATAGTAACTAAAAGTTGAATAATGTTAAAACGGTCGTTTTTTCTCCATTATTACAGGCCTAGCGGTGTACTAGAACAACAGAGAGAGATGCTTAAGAGCTCATTAAAAAGCTATTTTAATATTTACGTGGTTTATATTATTTTGCCGTGTGCAAGTGCCAAATGGCACGAAAAAGCAAACTTTTTAGGCCTTCTCTCATGGGGTGGTGCTAGCCGGCAACTAAAACATTGTAGATAGATTTCTGGTATCTCATAAAAAAAAATATTGTTCATACTTACGTTCTTCTTATAAATTCCACCATCTGCAAGTTTCAAATATCACTAAAAACGGCACTTTTGGTGCCATGTCTCAAGTGGAAAAGCTAGGGTAAGTGGGCTACTAGAATTTTTTAGAGTGGTGTTTAATGGCTCATTTGAAAACTTTTGCTCATATCTACGTGCTTTTTATCAATTCTACCGTTCGTGAGTGAGATATAGCACTGAAAGCAACACTTTTGGTGCCACCACTTCTGAAGTGGAAAATCTTGGAAGCATAAAACAGTATCATTGTAATAATTATGGTCTAAAACCCTTACCTGGAGGTTGGCAAGAACATCTCCAGCAACTTTCGCCTCCAGTCCCCCTTAATAAGCTACAGTAAGTTACCCTTTATATATAATAGCCCCCCTTAATAAGTTACCCTTTCACCGTTACTGAGAAATGGTCGTCCAATTTTAGTTTTGTGTTTTTATTTTAAGGCTTGGCTTTTTATATTTTTATTAGTTTTATTCTGCACTGAGGATGGTCAAGCGGAGGTCTTGACCAAAATATTTGCATAAATTTTTTAATGTTTTTACTGGCTGTTAATTGTCCTCGTTTTCTTCACGATTTTATGTTTTATCATGATTAGCCAGTGTGGTCTCAGAAATTATTTGTATGCTGAAAGTTACCAATGTCACAACTGGTGTAAGACTATGGAAAGCTTTATAGATTCGTTCAGTGTTGTCAGGATACATACTCACTTTTGACCTACTACATACATACTCACAAACAAACAATCAATAATCCTGTTTTTGTACTTGAATTTTGAGTTTTCAGTAAAGCGCTAGTTTTGTATAATCCTAAAAGCATAGGGAAACATAATTATTTGGTTTATTTGTTCTAGTTTTATTATTATATGTTAGATAGGCTGTGAAGTAATAACTTTTGTTCATTTTAAGTTTCAACTTCGCTCTTTACTTCCCTTGGAAAAACGTTGTTTTTTGAAATTAATCTGTGTTCGTTTTTTGATTAAAATTTAATGTAGAAACAACGTTGCCATGTCTTGAAACTTCTTCTGCCATGTCTTGAAACTTCTTCTGCCTTGAAACGAAGTTTC
>NW_028297432.1:5176504-5200807 GCF_049724085.1 Artemia sp. Qi Xiang Cuo
TAGCAACAAAAAAAAAATTGCGTGAGAGAGAGAGAGAGAGAGGATTAAATAAGCCTTTTTCAACATCTTCCTTATGAAAAAAAGTACAAACTGTCTAAAAAATCATTATTAATATCATATCCACAGAATACTTTTTATTTGTAGTTATAAATGTATTTATAAATTTTTTAAATGCATTTGTATCAAGATGTAGAAGTTTCATAAAATACTCTAATTATGGAGAATCAGTTTTCATTATATCGAAAAGCATTTCACGAGAAAATATCTTCCTTTGAATAGACAACTCTAGAAAATCATCATCTAGAATCAAACTTTTTTCCATAAGAAGTATATTCCTCATTATTCTATCTTTCTCGAATCTATCAATTTTTTAGAGTCCTAACTCTCTAACAACCAAATTCAGACTAAACAGAATTTCTTTTTTCTACTCTAGAAAATATACGCTAGTCTACTATAGAAAAAGAAAAAAAACCATTGATTTAGAAACAGTTTTATTGAACATAATTACAATAATAATAATATTCACTGATGCATTTTGTTCTCATCAATATATTTCGATAGGACATCTAATGCTGACCGAAGTTTATTTATATGAAGAATATTTACTTTTCCAGCAAAACACAGCTGCTCCTCCTTCTTAAATTTTCTTAATGATATCACATATCTAGCATACATAGTGTCCCATTCAAGACATAGTCTACAGCCAGCAGTTATTTCCACAGCTACATTAGGTACTCGTATATCGTTGCTGCTGCTGCTGTCGGTTCCATCATTAATCTCCAATAGTGTAAATGCACCACTCATTTTTTTTCTCCACTAATATCCTTGCAAATAAAAACTATTCTCCTTTAATTCAATTCTCTTACTAATATGAATTGTAAAGAAAACTATTCCTTTTATTCAAATCCTAATCATCAATCAAGTTGTACTCGTTCCTCTTGACAAAGAGTGTAATGACCGAGTGTAATGACCTGTTTTACCTACCAGAAAAACCGGAAGGAACGTAAAGGCTCAGAAGTAGTACCTTGGTATATACTGTCCCTTCCTGCTCAATGTCGTCTAGCTTGAGCTCAAGCTGATTTACGCGATTTTGTAACAAATTAATCATATGCATGAATGTTTTGAGATCTTTTTCAATCAGTTCAGATTTAGGATAAAACTCAACATGTACTGCATAATATATTTCAGAAACCATTGTTTCAACTGAAACTTAGCATTAAAATTAGCTGCAGTCTGCAAAGTCGATTTTTTCAGATTTTCGTTAATTTTTATCTCGATTTCTTTGTTAGATTTTGTTTTGTAGCCGCAAGTTTATTCTCTGTAGCCACTATTAGTTTACGTAGATCAGCAGCGGGATCTGAGAGTAGACTATTCGTTACCGAATCTTGCCCTTTTCTTAGAAACTGGCGGTAACAATCAGGATGATTTTTTAGCTCTGCAAACGCATTATTAACACCCTTAGTTTTTTTTGCTGATGCTTCCTTCTCATTGCCATCAAAACTAAGTAAACTCGCGACGAATAGAACCTGACGGTCGTGTTTTTTTGCGTAGCAAAAAAAAAAAAAAATTGTGTGTCCGGTATTTGTCTTCATAATTTCTAGGATTCGAATCGGCCAAAGGGGATAATCCGAAAATTTGGCGAGGAACAAATCTCCAATTTTAACGTTAGCCGGATTCATGACAGCAACAACAAATAAAAAAAATCAAAAAATAGAGTTTTATTACCATCAGTTACAGACGCAAAAAACTTATCATTATGTGGACAGTCTCATAGATGGCTGTGGCAATAACCTTATTCGTTAGTGGTCCGATGGATTATAGAAATCTGCTGATTATTAACCATCGTACTCTGACATTCAGAGCACCATCCCCAAATAATATCGAATTTTCTCTACACACCACTGTCGACTAACGTATCCAATTTTCTCAATTTAAAACGCCGAAAATCTGACTGTGTAAAAAAATTCAAGTATCCGATTGCACAACTTATCACTGAATTAATTCAAGGTTGAAGAATCAAGTTCAAACAGGTGTATTCCCTTTAAGAGCTAGTTCAAGATTAATAAAGTATTCTATTTTCATCATATTTTATTGTCTCCAAACTTCACTTCTCGAGTGATTTTTATATAATAGACAAGCGCCAACAACCTTTGCAAACGGTGGCTTTCCGGGCTGAAATATAGTCGTATATCAATAGTCGAGTCATAAAGTCGTATATGACTATTCTGAGTCTATGAATTAATAGACTCAGCCATTTGACATGTTTTTTTTAATAAGATTCTTAGCAGGGGAATGTACAGTCAAAAAAATTTTGTTACCCATGGCCTCAATTACTCTTCTGAGGATCTCTTGAGACTGACATATTAGATAGTTTTGGCAGTAAATATCAGAAGACTGAGAGGTGTGAAGCGACGATACAAAGAGTCTTAAGAGACAAAATTATACATTGGTAATAAAACAGCACACTATCTTCGCAAAAACGCACATAATAACCTATTTTACTCTCTTAGTAGGCACTGTTATTGTCTACGATCTGTGTTTTACGTTTATATTGCAATGCCTCCGGGGTTAAGACAGCCCTAGGATATAACTTAAAACCCGTACCCGCAGGCTCTATGGGGCTGTTTTAACCCCGGAAGGATTGCTATATAATCATTGAATGATTTTGGACAAAATGACTATCTCAAAATTGTGATCGGATTCATTTGGTGAAGAACTGGCATCAGGGGGGGGGGAGCTATTTGCCCTCCGATCACTTTTGACTCCTAAAAAGGTAGATAAAACTTACAATTTCTAATGAAATAAGTATCTTCCAAGGTTTATGCGTTCACCTTTTCCGTACAAACCTTATACTAGTATGTTTCTGAACATAACTTAAATCCCTTGCTCGCGGGCTCTGAAGGTTCTGTCAGCCCCGAAGGTATTGTTTGTAATATTTGAACTATTTTGAACAGATTGGCTATTTTCAAATATAAAAGTTTAATATAAAAGTTTAATATAACAAATCAAAACCATCCAGCAGTGGTTCTGGCCTCTCTTTCACCCGGGGCAAAAGCGTCTCCCACTAAATTTCCAGGCCAAATTTTAACGAAAAAAAAATATAGCCTATTAACGGAATTGTTTTCAATTCATTAATCAATTAGTAATTTTTATTACTATTATTAATTTATCATTAAAATTATTTAATTATTATTAATTATTTTGATTTAATTATTTTAATTACATTTGTTTAAGGTACTTGCGTATTATAGCGACCACACTTAAGTTCTTGATCTGAGTAAAACTAGTTTCTCTGTCCGAATTCGGAGATACTTAGTTTAGTCACAGTGAGATAAACGGTTTGCGTGTAACTAAACCCCAAACAACTGAATCCCTATAACTGAACCACCGTGTAACTGAACCCCCGTGCAACTGAAACTCTATAACTGAACCACTGCTGGATGGTTTTGATTTGTTTTGTAGAAATTGTCAGTGTTTTTTATTTCAATAGTAGCCAAGACAAAAGAAGCTGACAAAAGAAAAATTGTGAATTCTTGATTATTCTGGTTTTCATGGACTTTAATTTATCCTTCCGTGTCTCGAGAACTGTTCAAATAAAAATTCACTGCGAGTAAAGAAGCCCTGAAAGCACTACATAATCATACTCCAACGATTTAAGTGAGAACCTGAGATAAGTTGGCAATTGATGTTGAGAAAATTTTAAATACTTTTTGAAGACACTTTCTCTTTCCACGATAAATTTGTAAAAATAAGATGGACCGGAAACGTTTACTACGAAACTAAAAACAAATAAATTTGTTCAGATCAAACAGGACCAAACAGGATTCTTTGATCCTCTGGATCAAAAGAATCCACAGGCCTAATTCAACGTATATAGCGTTCCCACTTCTGATGTTCCATTTCCACGATAATAACAGTATATGCCCTGCCAAACCTAACCTAACCTTTCTAATCTTACCCAAATACATAACCGATATTTGTTTGTTTTTTCCAGGGGTGATCGTATCGACCAAGTGGTCCTAGATTATCCGGAGAGGGTTCATTCGACCGGAAATAAAATTACAGTGCCCTTTTAAGTGACCAAAAAGATTGGAGGCCAACTATGCCCCCTTCCACGCTCCTTTTTTCTCAAAATCGTCCGATCAAAATTTAAGAAAACCATTTTGTTCAGCATAGTTAAAAGGCCAAATAACTATGCTTTTAGAGATAAAACGAGCCCCCACCACCCCTAGGGGTAGGTATTTAAGTTATAAAATTTCCCCATTGTTTACGTATAGTATTTGCTATTGGGAAGTATGCATACATTTTTCGGTTAGGGGAGACAAATTCTCAGCAAGGGATTTCCCACAGGGAGAAATTTCCATAGGGAGGGAAGTTTCCAGGAGTGAATTTTTCAGTGAAAATTTACACGGGGGGAATTAGCCAAAATTCCTAAACGAAATTCTTCCTAGGCTATGTCTTGCTTTCTCTTAGATGACTCAATTTTACGCAACGAGATGCTAAGGGTAGTCGTCCGGGGTAAATTTTCCCCAGGATTCCATTGTCTAGAGCAGTGGTTCTCAAACTGTGGTACGCATACCCCTTGGGGGCACACGAAAATTTTTAGGTGGTACGCGGCCGGCCAACAAAAATAAAAAACCCTAAACTTTAGGACTGGCAATTTTATTTATATCTTAGCTATAGTTTATTTAGTAACAAGGGTGTTGTTGGGGGGGGGGCAAGGGGAAAGTTGCCCCCCAATAATTTGGAGAAAAAATGTTATACAGCCCATGCCCCTTGACTATACGGATATGAACCCTCTTGCCCCCCCCCCCCCCACAAAAAAATGCTGGAGATTCGCCCCGGCTTAGGACTGGTACCTGAGAAGGGGTACCTAGAATATTTTGTGGGTAAAAAGGGGTAAAGTATCTAAAAAAGTTTGAGAACCACTGGTCTAGAGGATATATCTGTGGGGAGGAGGATTTTTCCGAGGTGGTGGAGCCAACTTTTCTGGAACTATTTAAAAGACGATCAGAAGAAATTCAATAAAAAATAAAGAACATAAAAAATGCATCGAGTGGTATGTTCACTTAATTTGCAGGTCAGAAAGGTGGACTGCTCAATATTTAACCAACATTCAATAATGGTTTTCTAAAAAAAAAATGAAATACTTAAAATGTACTTTCTGACCATTTGCACGGCGATTGAATCAAATAAAGCCGGACTATATACTTAAAAACTTAAGGTTTTCCGCATGCTGACCAAAGGTCTGCGTTGAGCAGGTACCGATCTTCTGATTCAATGTCTTCGGCCGGGAGTAAAATGCGTGGTTGGGGGGATTATAAAGCACCATAAATTTAAGGGTAAAGGAGTTGAAGCAGGAGTAAATCACGGCAAAATGCATGGAATATACAGGCTATAATTTACGCTATATATTTGCACATTAGGGAGGGGAGGGGGGCTGGTTGGGGGTTGAGCTTTTCCTAAGGTCGGTGGTGCTTGGGAAAAAAATTGGTAAGATTCTAGTTTAGCTACTTTTCGCTATCTTGGAGACGGGTTGGGTTTGGGAAAAAAACCTTTCAGTAATGAATCCAGTTTAATAGTCGAAAGCGATTGGAAGGCAACAAACACCCCTTCCACGGCCACCATTTCCCCAAAAATATCCGATCAAAATTTCTTGACAGCCATTTTGTTCCACGAAGTTTAAAGTTCAGGAAATTATACCTTTGAGCAGGACGCTCTCCCCATAGTCTTCAGAGAAAGGGTTATAAGTTATGCCCTGGGGGCATATAAGGTTTTTGTCGAAAAGGACAACTAACCCCCCTCTCACGCCCACCATTTCTCCAAACACATCCAATCAAAATTTTGAGATATCCATTTTGTTCAACATTGTCGAAAGTTCAGGAAATAAGGTGTTTTTGTATAAAAACCCCATCAGAATTTTAAGGGCAAGGGAAGTAATTTGTGCCCTGGAGGCATGTACAGTTTTATTAGGACGCTTAGTCGTAGAAACTTCAAAAGGGGCTCATTTGATTGGAAGTTGAAATTGCCCTTTTTAATAGTCGAAAGTGAGTGGAGAGTAATTAACCCCCCTCTCACGCCCTCTATTTCCTCAAACACATTCAATCAAAGCTTAGAGATAGCCATTTTGTTCAACGTAGTTGAAAATTCTGAAAATTATGAATTTAAGGATGAAAAAGCCCCGAGAGTCCCCAGGGCAAAGGTTGTAAGTTATGCCCAGGGGGCATATAAGGTTTTTAATGATAGAGTTGTCGTAAAAACTTCAAAAGGGGCTCATTCAATTGGAAATTGAGAGGGATAGTGCCCTTTTTAATAGTTGAAAGTGATTGGACGGTAACTAACCCTCCTCTCACGCCCACCATTCCCCCAAACACATCCAATAAAAATTTTCAGATAGCCATTTTGTTCAACGTAGTAGAAAGTTCTAGAATTAGGTCTGTAAGGATGACAACCCCCCCCCCCCCACCCAGCCCTCAGGGCGAGGGTTGTAAATTATCCCCTGGGGGCATAAAATATTTTTATTGAAAGTATTGTCGTAGAAACTTCAAAAGGGCTCATTTGATTGGAAATTGAAGGGTCTAGTGCCTTTTTTTAATAGTTGAAAGTGAATTAAGAAAGACTAACGCCCATCTCACGCCCATCCTTTTCTCAGACACATCCAATCAAAATTTTAAGATAGCCATTTTGTGTAACGTAGTTGAAAGTTCTGGAAATTAGGTCTTAAAGGATGACAACCACCCTCACAGCCCTTAGGGTAAGAGCTGTAATTTATGCCATAGGGGCGTATAAGGTGTTTATAGGAAGTGTTGTCTTAGAAACTCAAAAAAGGCTTATTCGATTGGAATTCCAAAGACCTGTTGCCCTTTTTAATAGTCGAAAGTATTCGGAAGGCATGACATTTATATGGTAAAGATCGATGTGGGTATAATGTATAATTTTTTTGTTGTTGTTGTTGTTTAAACCAGTGCCCTTCATATTGAAGGAGTTATCGTGGGAGCTTTGAAGAGGGCTCATTTAATTGAAAATAGAAAGGTCTTATGCCCTTTTTAATAGTCGAAAGTGATTGGAGTGAAACTAATCCCCCTCCCACACCCATCTTCCGATTTGCATTTATGTTTAAAAACCAAATGTTGCCATAAGATTAAATCACAATGCACTGTGTTAATGCTAATTCCCAATAAGGCATCTCAGCAGTATCCCAAGAACGACTGTGGGTATTATGTTCAAACTTTCGGGGCTGCTTCTGCTCTTAAAATTTAACCAAATCAAAATAGCGTACGAGAATCCAAGCTATCAAAGAAAGTAAATAGATTTTTTTGCAAATGGTATCAAGTTTTCCTTTTTAGGTCAACTGGAAAAGGTAAGAAACTAATTTAAACACCACTTTTTGTGGCCAGAATCTTAAGAGGGTGCGTGTTGTTAAAATTTCTCAAATATTTTCTCCAGTATACAAATAGCAGGCCAAATTATAAATTCTTAAGAAGACGAAAAAAATTGAAGTATTATTTTCATTTTCTCTGAAAATACTACGTCTATATAAAATGAACAAAAATTAATTTAAAAAACCTTTTCCACGAAATAAGTTTTTCAAAGAAAAGTAAAGAACTCCATTAAACAAAAAATTAACAAAAATAAAATCAAATCATCTACCAAGTGTGAAACTACCACAAATCAGCATCGATAAATAAATGAAACCCAAAACGAACAGAAATTACAAGAAATAACCGATTCAAACTTAAAACGAGCAGAAATTAACATAAGTTGGGCTCAAAACCCCTATGCCTTCCCGAGGCCAGAACATAATTTGCACTTTACTGAAAAATACATAAATGAATGTGCATTGTCAGTTTAATATACATATACTGATATTTAGTAATCAAAATGTTAATATTATTTGATTTATTAAAGTTATAAAAGTAAAAACTTTTATATTTTGTTCAGTATAGTGCAAATTATGTTCTGGCCTTGGGAAGGCATAGGGGTTTTGAGCCCAACTCATGTTAATTTCTGCTTGTTTTGAGTTTGACTCGGTTATTTATTGTAATTTCTGTTCGTTTTGGGTTTCATTTATTTATCGATGCTGATTTGTGGTAGTTTCACGCTTGGTATATTATTTGCATTTTATTTTTGCTCATTTTTTGTTTAATGGAGTTCTTTACTTTTCTTTGAAAAACTTATTTTGTGGAAATTTTTGTTAATTAATTGCTTAAAAAGGCCCTCTAAAGTCGGAGAAATCTATACCTCAGGTGAGCTTAAATACAATTTTCTTTGTATTGACTGGTCAATTGTGTAATTCCATTATAAAGTTAGATGGCGGGTATTTTAACGGAGATCATAAGAAGTTTTGAAAAAAAAATGTAATTGCTGAAGGAAATTGTTTAATTTTAATTCCTAATTTTTCCTCGGTTGGTTAGGTGATTTTTTTGTGGTAAAGTAAGTGACAATTTCTAATTTTTTTTACGTCTTTTAAGGCGGGGTTTGTTTTAGCCTAGGATCAATTGTTTGTCTTTAAATCAACCCAAGGCTCGTGGCAAATTCTTAAAAAATTTTTTGACTGTTAACCTTTAATTATAAATCAATTATGTAAAACTGTAATTTATTGTCTTTTCCAGTGCTACTCTGTAATTTTGCAGCAGAATCCGGTATTCGCTTCCACTAGAATTTACAATTTGCATTAGATTGGTCACTTTACATTTTATCGCCATGTACGTTATCTAATTTGGTCTTGAAAAGTCTGGACACATGATATATAACGCCGAATTTATCTTGGCAGCTTATAATTATCTTTTAATTTCCTGAATATTAAACTTTGAGTCCTTGCATCTCAAAGGAAGTTAAAACTCCAATTCCCTTACTCTTTTCAATTTTCTTAAGCCAATGTCTTGTTAGAAATGAAGAAAAAAATTTAAACCCTGTTCCGCCTTTTAAGAGTCAAAAGTGATCAGAAAACAACAGGAGCCCTGTTTCCATCAGATTTATTTGACCAAAAATTTTACAGAGCATTTTCGTTAAAAATAGCCCTAAGATTATATAAAAAGCCTTTGGCTTGATCAACATTCAGAGCCCGGGGGCAAAGGTTGTAAATTATGCCTCGGGGACACATACGGTTCTTATGGAAAAGGTTGACGCATAAACTTTCGAGTATGCTCATTCAATTGGAATTTCGATTTCTCTTTTAAAAAATAAAAAGTGATCAGAGGGCTGCTAGCTCCCCCCACATCTTTTTTTCTCAAATGCATTCTATAGAAGTTTCGAGATAGTCATTAATAATTTCGGAGACCACACTGCCTTTCCATGACGATAAAATAAAAATTCAAAATAGGGATAAAATCCTTTTTAATAGACAGTGTATAGAAATTTACAAAAATACCAGATATTTGGGTATTTTTACTACTGATGTCAGTAGTTTTACTACTGATGACGGTCACTGTATATGTGACCGAAATATCTGGTATTTTTGTGAATTTCTATACAGTGTCTATTAAAAAGGATTTTATCCCTATTTTGAATTTTTATTTTATCGAGATAGTCATTTTGTTCAAAATTGCCCAGAGATGATAAAGCAATGCATCCGGGGTTAACACAACCCTGAAAAGCCCGGGGTTAACACAACCCCGAAAAGCCCAGGATAATGGGTTATAGCTTATAACCAGGGAGCATATAAGGTTTGACAGTAGTGGTGGTCATATAAATATTGGAGGAGGATAATGTGAATGGAAATTAAAAGTTCTAGCTCCATTTCTAAAACTCAAGAGCAATCAGAAGGAAGCCAGCCATCCCCAACACGCCCTTTTTTCTAATACTTCTGATCAAAATTTTGAGTTAGTCTTTTAATCTAAAATGGTCCAAATGTCAAACAACTACGACTCGGAGTTTGAACCCCCCCCCGCCCAGGTAGAAAGGGCTGTAACTTATACTAGCTGCTAATTAATGACTTATATAGTTTCTATGGATGGTATGGTCGCATCAAATTTGGAGGAGGCTCTATCGATTGGACATCAAAATTTCTTGTCCCCTTTTTAAGAATCGACAGTGATCAGAGGGTAATCAACCCCTCCGTTCTTCATTTCTCCCCCCCCCCCAAATACATCCTATCAAAATTTGAAAATAGCCAATCTGTTCAAAATAGTTCAAAGATTACAAACAATATCTTCGGGGCTGAAAGAACCTTCGGAGCCCGCGAGCAAGGAATTTAAGTTATGTTCGGAAACATACTAGTATAAGGTTTGTATGGAAATGGTGAACGCATAAACTTTGGAAGATACTTATTTCATTAGAAATTGTAAGTTTTATCTACCTTTATAGGAGTCAAAAGTGATCGGAGGGCAAATAGCTTCCCTCCCCCCTGATACCATTTCTTCACCAAATGAATCCGATCACAATTTTGAGATAGTCATTTTGTCCAAAATCATTCAATGGTTATATCGCAATCCTTCCAGGGTTAAAACAGCCCCATAGAGCCTGGGGGTACGGGTTTTAAGTTATATCCTAGGGCTGTCTTAACCCCGGAGGCATTGCTATATAAACGTAAAACGTAAAACACAAAAACGAAGACAATAACATTGCCTACTAAGAGAGTAAATAGGTTATTATCTGCGTTTTTGCGTAGATAGTGTACTGTTTTATTGCCAGTGCATAATTTTGTCTCTTAGGACTCGTTTTATCGTCGCTTCACACCACTCAACCTTCTGATATTTACTGCCAAAACCATCTAATAAGTCATTCTCAAGAGAGGATCAGAAGAGTAATTTAGGTGAGAAGGAACGAAATTTTATTGAATGTACATTCCCCTGATAGGCCTCCTATTGAAGACAACATTTCAAATGGCTCAGAGTGTTAATTTATAAATTCAGAATTGTCATATACGACTTTCAGGCCGGAAAGACACCGTTTACAAAAGTCGTTGGCGATTGTCTATTATATAAGACACACTCGAGAAGGAAAGTTTGGAGACAATAAAATGAGATGAAAATAGAATACGTAATTAATTTTGAACTGGCTCTTAAAGGGAATACACCTGTTTGAACATGATTCTTTAACCTTGAATTAATTCAGTGATAAGTTGTGCAATCGGATACTTGAATTTCTTACACAATCAGATTTACGGCGTTTTAAATAGAGAAAACTGGATACGTTAGCCGCAGGGCCGTATCCAGGATTTTTGTTCAGGGGGGGGGGTTTACTAATTTTTGACTTTGTGGGGGGGGGGGTTACTAATTTTTGACTCAGTTTTCGACTAATTTTACTGATTTTTACCTAGGTTTTACTAATTTTTGACTTATTTTCGAGTCGGTCAAAAATTTCGGAGGGGGGTACAAACCGGGTAAACCCCCCTGGATACGGCCTTGGTTAGCTGACTGTGGTGTGTAGAGAAAATTCAATATTATTTGGGGATGGTGTTCTGGATGTCAGAGCACGATGGTTAACAATCAGCAGGTCTCCACGGTCCATCGGTCCGCCGACCAATAAAGTGATTGCCACTGCCATCTGTGGGCCTGCCCACATAAAGGTAAGTTTCATTCGTCTCTATCTGGTGCTAATTAAATTCACATTTTATTTATTTTTTATATTTATTGTTACCGTCATGAATCCGGCTAACGTTAAAATTGGAGATTTGTTCCTCGCCAAATTTTCGGGTTATCCCCTTTGGCTGATTCGAATCCTAGAAATTATGAAGACAAATACCAGAGACAGCAAATTTGTTGTTTTTGCTATGGCAAAAAACACGGCCGTCAGGTTCTATCCGTCGTGAGTTTACTTAGTTTTGACGGCAGTGAGAAGGAAGCATCAACAAAAAAAAACTAAGGGTGTTAATCACGCGGTGCAGAGCTAAAGAATCATCCTGATTGTTACCGCCAGTTTCTAAGAAAAGGGCAAGATTCGGTAACGGATAGTCTACTCTCAGATCCCGCTGCTGATCTACGTAGACTAATAGTGGCTACAGAGAATGAACTTGCGGCTACAAAACAAGATCTAACAAAGAAATCGAGATAAAAATTAACGAAAATTAAAAAAATCGACTTTGCCGACTGCAGCTAATTTTAATGCTAAGTTTCCAGTTGAAAAAATGGTTTCTGAAATCTATGATGCAGTACATGTTGAGTTTTATCAAACAGTCCGTGGTAACGAACTGTAAGTAAGGAGCGACCCGGCTCAATGGTAACCGAAACTCTAAAAAACTAAATTTTGATACCAATAGATACATCAAAAGAATCAGATTTTAATTCTGATTTCAAAAATATAAGTTTCATTAAGTCTAATCTAACCCATCAAAAGTTATGCGCCTGAGAAACTTTGGTTGATTTTCAAAAAAGTGGAAAAAACCCCCTAAAAGTTATAGAACCTTAATGAAAATCACACCATCATATTCAGCGTATCAGAGAAACCTACTGTAGCAGTTTCAAGCTCCTATATACAAAAATGTGGAATTTTACATTTTTGCTAGAAGAAAGATCACGGATGCGTGTTTATTTAATTTTTTTTCCAGGGGTGATCGTATTGACCCAGTGGTCCTAGAATATCATGGAAGGACTCATTGGAACGGAAATTAAAAGTTATAGTGCCCTTTTTAAGTGACCAGAAAAAATGGAGGGCAACTAGGCCCCCTCCCACGCTCATTTTTTCCCAAAATCACCGGATCAAAATTTTGAGATAGCCATTTTGTTCAGCATGGTCGAAAATATTATCACCGTGTCTTTTAGGATGACTTAATTCCTCGAAGCCCCCGGGGGGAGGGCTGAAAGTTATGAACTTTTCCCAATGTTAACATATACTATTGGTTATGGGAAGTATACAGACGTTTTCAGGGGAAATTTTTTCTGGTAGTGGGGGGGGGGGTGGGGGTGGGTCGGGGTTTATATAGGAGGATCTTTTCATGAAGGAAGTTTTCCTGGGGGAAGAGACATTGCTATTAAGGGGGCGCCGGATTTCCCAGCATTATTTAAAAAAAGATCAGAAATTAAATATAAAAAAAACAAGTTTTCGAACTGAAAATAAATAGTAACATCAAAACTTAAAACGAACAGAAAATATTACGTGTATGATTGGGTTAACCCCCTAGTCAATACCTCGCTCTTTAAGCCAAAGATTTTTCAGTACTTTTATAAGAGCTATTTATTCTAAGTAACGGTCTTTGTGATTGAGGGTCATTTTTAAACAATTGGAACGAAATTTGAACTTTAGCTTAAAGAGCGAGGTATTGACTAGGGGGCGAGCCCCCTAATATACGTATTACAAATATATGAAAATAGAAGTTCGTTACGTAAGTTAATTCGTAAGTTACGTATATTTATTACTAATAAAAAACGTTCGTAAATAAAATTAAACAAGTTTCGAGAAAGCCATTTAACCAAATAAAAGTAAAATTAATCTGCAAATTTTACGGCCTTTGTGATTAAGGGGTCATTTTTAAAGAATTTGAACAAAATTCGAACTTTAGCTTAAAGAGCAAGGTATTGACTAGTGGGTGAACCCCCTAATATACGTATTAAAAATATATGAATACAGATGTTCAATACGTAAGTTAATTCGTTAGTTACGTATATTTATTACTAATAAAAACGTTCGTAAATAAAATTAAACAAGTTTCGAGAAAGTCATTAAACCAAATAAAAGTAAAATTAATATGCAAATTTTGTTTTAATTATTCATGTACGGTGTGCCAAAATCAAAACATGCATTAATTCAAAAAAGTTCAAAAATTAAATAAAAAACAAGTTTTTTTTAACTGAAAGTAAGGAACGACGTTAAAACTTAAAACGAACAGAAATTATTCTGTATATGAAAGGGGCTGTCCCCTCCTCAACGCCTCACTCTTTACGCCAAAGTTTAACTTTCTCATAAATCAATTTTTTTAAACAATGAAATTTTATTTTAATTGCAAATTTTGTCTTAATTAGTTTTAACGAAAATGACACCATCAGATTCAGCTTATCAAAGAACAATATTAAAGAAGTTTCAAACTCCTATCTGCAAAAATGTGGAATTTTGCATTTTTAATTAACTCTAACCAAAATCACACCATCACATTCAGTTTATCAGAGAACCCTATTAAAGAAGTTTCACGCTCCTATCTGCAAAAATTTGGAAATTTAGATTTTTTGCTTGAAAAAAGATCACGATGCGTGTTTTTTTTTAAGGGGTAATAGTTTCGACCCAGTGGTCATAGAATATTGTGAGAGGGCTCATTCAAACGGATATTAAAAGTTCTAGTGCCCTTTTTTTGGAAAAGAAGGCAAAACTTCTCAGGCGCGAAATTTTTGATGGGTAAGACTAAACTTTATGAAACTTATATATTTGAAATCAGCATAAAACTTTTATTCTTTTTATGTATCTATTGGTATCAAAATTTCCTTTTTTAGAGTTTCGGTTACTATTGAGCCGGGTCGCTCCTTACTTACAGTTCGTTACCTCGAACTGTTTGAACATCCTCCGCCAACATTGACAGCAATACTTACGCCACGTCTTAAAAATGAAAGATGAAAGGACAACCAATACGAATCTTCCGCGATAGCCTTCAGGATATTGTAGATTAAAAAAGACAAATCAGTAGTTTAAAAAAAGCTGAGCCTCACCTTCATTCGCCGTCGAGGGCTCAAGGCTTTCTGTGGCGTCAAAAAACATATCGTCATTGCTCGATTGATCTGCTTCTTCAATGTTCGACTGGTTCGTTGTCTCAATCTGTTGAAGGTAAATCAAGTTCATTTAAAATCTATTGGAACCATGTTCCAATAGATCTATAAACATATAGATCCATATCGATTAATGTTATCTATACTATCTACATATAAAATAGTAAATACTAATGTTATAAAAAAAACAACAAATACGCGAGTTATAGCTGATATTGGTTATAAAACTTTTTTGTTTATCATCAGATTTTAAAACTCGAGGAAAAAAAACGACTCAAAACTAAGAAAAATGGGACTTTAGGCCAGTTAAAAGAAAAGAAAAAATTAGAAAATAAATTTACTTTTGAAAATTCCTTTCTTCTTGCCTTTTTTCACTTCTGAGTTTTGCTTGTTTGTCAGTTCGACTACAAATTTGTTGGTTTTTAATTTACTATCTCTAAATTTCTAAAATTGTTAGTCCACTTCTAACAGTTAATTTCCAATCAAAAGCAAGCCTAAAGAACACCAGACATCGAATAGAACCTAAGCTTCATCAGTTTGGCAAAATTCGAAGAACAAATTAAATCTCAACAAAAGCACCATCAATAGCGTAGCAATCCCAAAAACAATTAAAAATTATAAACAGTATTACACCCAAGCCGAATCATTGCTGAGTACCTATTTAGTCACCTTCTGCCGTAGGGGCCCTCCCCAGGTCACTCAGCGTGTCCCCAGGTTGCGGATAGGGGAACGTCCTACAGATATGTTGGGTACCTTCATAAAGGGAGGCGCGGACCAAGGGGGGACCTAGTCCCTGGGAGGTTCATAATTGAAACTAGGATACCCTCGCCCGGGGGTCATAAATACAGGTTGATGAGGAAGAAGGTCACTCTGACGCACACTGAGCAGGGCCCACCGGCGTGTGGACATGTCCCGCTAGTTGCGAACCTTTTTCCAGCAATGGGTTAAATTGTATGGTACTGCAGGGTACCATCGTGGGAGGATCCTCTCATGGAGGACAACTGCGAAAGGGCGGAAGATCCAGATTTGGACAATGGTCTTTGCAACTTCAGTAGGCACCGGGGGTTCCAGCCCCCCATCAGGAATTCACGTCCCTTCCCCAAGCCGAGCCGAAGAAACCGGTTGGGCAGTGGCCTAGCATGTCGCTCCCGTAGAAAAAGAATATGCTAAAGAAACGTCAGTGAAAAGCCTCGGATCAAATCCCAATATGATGACGACCCATGCATGCCCCTCGAACAGATTTCTGAACGAGAATAAACCATTACGAATCGGATTTTGGAACGTAAGGACCATTTCGGCTCTTTCAAAAACTGAACAAGTTCTACAAAAGTGTGAAAACTTTCGGCTTGACATCCTCGCAGTGACCAAAGCACGATGGAAGGGCTGCGGAGAAAAGAACCTCAAAGTAGTAAACATCAACACGATTTATACAGTGCTGTACAGTGGAAAAGCAGACACACATGAAGCTGGAGTCGCAGCTATATTGAACCCAAATGCAGCAAAGTCTCTCTGCTCGTGGAAGCCGACTAACGAGAGAATCTTGTATACACGATTTGCATCTAAACATGCAAAGCTGTCGCTAGTCATCTGCTATGCACCAACAAATGATGCGGATGAAGCCTCGAAAGACTATTCTTATGAAACCCTCCAGTTCGTCCTAGACTCCATCTCTCTCCATGACGTCACTTGCCTGACAGGCGACCTAAATGCGAAAGTTGGTCAGGACAGATCTTATTGCCCCAAGGTGTTGGGACATCACAGGCTTGGAACTATCAACGAAAATGGTGCAAGGCTAGTCAGCTCTACCATGTTGAACGACCTGTTGATAGGAGGTACATTATTCGAGCACAAAGCTATCCATAAGTATATATGGACATCCCCAGACAAAACTGTCAAAAATCAGACTGACCACTTTCTGATCCGACGACGGTGGAGAACTAGTCTGAAAGACGTGAGGAGTTACAGAAGTGCGGACGTCGGGTCGGACCATGAACTTTTTGTAGCAACAATCAAGTTGAAACTCCGCTCCAACAGATCTCGACAACCAACAAAATAACCAACGAATTTCGACGTGGAGAAGCTCAGAGACAAGGATGTTAGGAGACAATTCAGCATTAAACTCTCGATTCGAGGCGCTTGCTGATACACCACAAAGACGTGGAAAACGCTTGGACGACTATACAACAGAACTACACAGAAACGACGAAAGCGAACGCAGCTATTGTTTCGGTTAATCTTAGAAGTAAAAGTTTATTGAGAAAAGAAATTTATGGTGATTTTAAAAAAGAGCCTGAAACCCCTTGAAAATGGTGTCAAATCGAAATAAAAAGTGCACCAGTGGAATCAGCATGGTCCAAAACGTTTTGCAGGATAATTACAGTCCCCCACCTTGAACACAAAGTAAAATGATTTTTTTTGCATGGGTAGCACTGATCTGTCACCCTTTTTTCTTTTTTTTTCTAGCAGGGCTAGGGGGTGGTCAGAGCATCATAGAGAGATGGGTAATGGCTCATTCGAAAGGGAATTAAATTTGCAAGTGCCATTTTTAAGTGCGTGAAAAGATTGGAGGGCAAATAGCCCCCCCCTACAGGCCCCCACCCCCCAAACTAGTTCTATAAAAATTTTGACATAGCTATTTTGTTTAACATAGTTCAAAAGTCCAATATACATGGTTTTCATGATGATACGGCCCTCAATAGTCCCTGGGAAAGGGTTGTATGTGGTATCGGGCTTATCGATATTGTGCGTATCGGTATCGGGCGTCTTGGTATCGCATGTATCGTATCGGGAATATCGGTATCGGTATCCATTTTTTGTTTTTTTCAAAAAACCGATACCGTTCCGGTATACCGTGTCTCCCGTTTTTTTGTTATTTTTTTTCTTTCTTTTTTTTCAGCAGACCTAGCGGGCTACAAGAACATCAGAGAGATGCTTAATGGCTCATTCGAAAGCCATTTTTAACATCTACGTGCTTTTTAAGAATTCCGCAATTTACAAGTGCCATATGATACTTCAATGGCACTTTTGTGCCATTTCTCAAGGGGGCACTACCAGGCTACCAGAGAATCGTAGACAGATCTTTTATAGCTTATATAGAAGATATTGCACATATCTTCGTCTTTCATATAAATTCCACCATCATCAAGTTCCAAATGGCACTAAAAACGGCACTTTTGGTGTCGTGTCTCAAGTGGAAAAGCTGGGGTTATTGGGCTAGCAGGACTTATAAAAGTGATGTTTAATGACTCATTTGAGAGCTATTGCTCTGATATACGGGCTTTTTCTGATCAACTTTACATTTGTAAGTGCGATATAGCACCGAAAAAAAAACTTATGGTGCCACTTCTTAAGCAGAAAAGCTCTGAAGTACAAAACAGGTATCATTGTAATAGTTATGTTCCAGAGCCCTTAACTGAAGGTTCACAAGAACCCCTCCCATTCAGTTCCCTCTCAGCCCCCTTAGTAAGTTTCATAAGTCGTCTGCTCATCAGTAAGCAACTGAAACATTAACAGGCCACCACACCATCGTAGATAGATGTTTAATGGCTCAATTATAAGCTATTTCTTATATTTACTAGGTTTTTTCAAATTCTATCATCTATTAGATCTCACAGATTTCAATATTCACTAGTTTCTGAGGAGAAATTGCATTGAACTCTTTTTCATGGTTGAGGTATTAGCTGCAACCTAGCAAAGAGCGAACAACAGCGCATAGCAGCTAAAAGTTGAAAATGTTAAAACGGTCGTGTTTTATCCTTTATTCCAGGCCTAGCGGGGTACTAGAACATCATAGAGATGCTTAAGAGCTCAATCAAAATCTATTTCTCATTTGTACGTGGCTTATATAATTTCGCCGGCTGCATGTGCCAAGTGCCACAATAAAAGAAACTTTTTTACACTATCCATTGAGGGGTTGTGCTAGCGGACTACTAAAACATTGCAAATGCATTTTTGATAGCTCATATAAAAAATATTGTTCGTCCTTGCGTTCGTACTATAAATTCCACTATCTGAAAGTTTCAAATATCAATAAAAACGGCACTTTTGGTGCCATGTCTCAAGTGGCAAAGCTAGGGTAAGTGGGCTACTAGAACTTTTTAGAGTGGTGTTTAATGGCTCATTTGAAAAATTTTGCTCATATCTACGTGCTTTTTATCAATTCTACCGTTCGTGAGTGAGATATAGCACTGAAAGCAACACTTTTGGTGCCACCACTTCTGAAGTGGAAAATCTTGGAAGCATAAAACAGTATCATTGTAATAATTATGGTCTAAAACCCTTACCTGGAGGTTGGCAAGAGCACCTCCAGCAACTTTCTCCTCCAATCCCCTTAATAAGCTACAGTAAGTTACCCTTTATATATAATAGCCCCCCTTAATAAGTTACCCTTTCACCGTTACTGAGAAATGGTCGTCCAATTTTAGTTTTGTGTTTTTATTTTAAGGTTTGGCTTTTTATATTTTTATTAGTTTTATTCTGCACTGAGGATGGTCAAGGGGAGGTCTTGACCAAAATATTTGCAAAATTGTTCAATTTTTTCACTGGCTGTTAATTGTCCTCGTTTTCTTCACGATTTTATGTTTTATCATGATTAGCCAGTGTGGTCTCAGAAATTATTTGTATGCTGAAAGTTACCAATGTCACAACTGGTGTAAGACTATGGAAAGCTTTATAGATTCGTTCAGTGTTGTCAGGATACATACTCACTTTTGACCTACTAAATACATACTCACAAACAAACAATCAATAATCCTGTTTTTTGTACTTGACTTTTGAGTTTTCAGTAAAGCGCTAGTTTTGTATAATCCTAAAAGCATAGGGAAACATAATTATTTGGTTTATTTGTACTAGTTTTATTAATATATGTTAGATAGGCTGTGAAGTAATAACTTTTGTTCGTTTTAAGTTTCAACTTCGCTCTTTACTTCCCTTGGAAAAACTTTGTTTTTTTGAAATTAATCTTTGTTTGTTTTTTGATTAAAATTTAATGTAGTTCAAGATCGATTTATTAACTAGGTATTTCAAAAGAAATACGATCCTCACCTGAATAAAAAGATGCAAAATATATATAAAAGAGGGAACCTCCTGCCTATTCCCCCTTTATATTTTAAAAAATAAAATTTTAGGGGGTAATAAAAATTTTTAATAAGACAGTGGGATGCAACTTTCAATGAATATTAAATTGCAGCGTGGTCTTCGTCGCTATTTACATAATTGCTTTGAAAAAAAACAAAAAATTTAGGTGATTCGAATTGCTATATAAATGTGAAATGACGTAATACATTAACCAGATCTAAATATTTTTAAACAATTTGAATACATCAAATGTATCACGTCAAATAACCTAGTTATTAAACGGAAGAATCCCTTTACTTGGAATACTTTCCAGTACAAATTGTGCTGAGTTTGGTTTCATTTTACATGTCAAATTTGCTAGTGTGTTTATTTGGAGTTTTTTCTCTATATGTGTTAAAAAAAAAAATATTCCTGAGAAGATACATCTTTATATATTTCCCCACAAACCCATCCAAAAGCGATCGTCTTCACCCTCCCCCTCCTTTGTCCCGTAGTACTTGTAGAGAGTTTCTGCGTGGATATGGCTGGCTAGGCGAGAAGTTAGCATTGTGGATCAATAATGGTGCACATTATGATAATAACCTTTAGGGTTAAAATTCCCAAAGAATTCAAAATTTTCCTACAAAAGGTTTTAAAACATGCTGATTCCAATGGTGCACTTTTCATTTCGATTTGACGCCATTTTAAAGGGGTTTCATGCTCTTTTTCGAAATCACCATAAATTTCTTTTCGCAAAAAACTTTTACTTCTAAGATTAACCGAAACAATAGTTACCATTCCTGATTCAGTGTCAGCTGGTAATATTTTCTTACTAGACGGGTTTTTTTGAAAACACGTTTTTCGACTTTTGATTACTATGGGCTTTGGTACGCTCTTTACTAGGTTGCAGCTGCCGCTGCAACCATGATCTGAAAATAACTTTTAGCTATGGTGAATTACCCATAAAACTGCGCAGTTATGCCTCAGGGGTTTAACTGCCTACGCAGTGAAAGAAAGAAAAGTGGCGTAGCCAATAGTGAAAGAAAATTAATAATTACCACAAAGGGGGAAGGGGATAATTAGAGAACCCAAAAAGAGAAGAAACAAGCAAGGAGATTTATCTGAAAAAAAAAACAGGACTGAAGGTTCCAACAAGTGCCAATTATATACACTTGGGCTATTTTGATTTGGTTAACCCTTAATTGGCAGGGTGGGGTCTATTAGACCCCAGCGCACAGTGTTTTATCGATCTCGTCATGTATACATGTATACATGTGTGTACCACCGGATATAGATAGGAGGCTGATATCACGTGTATTCTTCGGACCAGTTGAGCTCTAGAGCTTGATGAAAGAACATTTTAAAATCTCTTAAAGGTGCGTAGATATAGGGCTCTGGGGTCTGACAGAGCCCACCCTGCAGTTTGTTTAACTTTTTTGTGGCTTACCTGAGAAATTAAGTTTAATTTTTATAAGCTTTTTAGAGAACAATGACATTCGTTTTAAGTTATTTAAAATAGTACCAGGCTAGAATTTAATTTATAGGTATATTTTAAAAAGACAAGGTCGTTTGTCTTTAAAGATATTAGGAATATTGTGATTGACATTTTAAAATTCATCAGAAAAAAATATCAACATTATTAAATTACGCTATTTTTTTATTATAACGTAAACTAGGCGTGACTTTAGCTGATGCAGCGCCCTTTAGCAGGCGGAATAAGTTGCTGTATTTCAAAACACAACAAAAAGTTGTTTTCGTTTAACAGTCTCTACTGTGATCTCAATTATTTTTCATTTGTAACACTTCGATATTTTCCTAATACTTTGGGAGTCTTAATGAGTCGGAAGAATCCTTGAAATATGCTCTTAACATGTGCCGATTTTTAAACCAGTTATTGCAAAATTTTGAGAACGGGCTCATTCAATGAGAACCTTCCAAGTTTCTAGTGGCATATGTGATCTACATCTGAGAGGGAAAGGTTTAGGTTTCTACTTAGCCCTTTTTAGTTTATTTCTGTAGAATAACTCCAATTTTTTCGTTTTCAGGAGCTGAAACAGAAAATTTATAGGTAGAATCTTGTCTAAATTTGTCTAAATCGAAACATCTGTCGGGCTAGAGGGATGCCACGAAACAGGCCAAAGACTTCTTACAGAGGAGGATATCCTTAACGTTCTAGAAGATGAGGACCTAACAACCAGCGAAGATGACGGGAACGATCCAGACTTCATCGACAAGAGCCTCGATGTCAGTTCTTTAGGGAGTACAAGCGAAAAAGATGACGAACAGGCAGTCGAAAGACAATGTGACGATGTGACGATGAGGAAGACAGGTGACGAAAGACAGGTGACGATGAGGAAGATATTCCTCTTGCTAAGCGAATTCGAAAAAAACAGCAGAAGAACAATATAAATAAGTCCTTCTTCATTGGCAAAACAGGCGAACAAAGTGGAACAAGTCTGAACCACCTCAAAGCCGTACTAGAGTCTGTAATCTTGTTATGCACTTTCCAGGTCTCAAAGGTCATGCGCGAGAACAGAGACCTAAAGCTTCTGAAAAGGCTTGGGACCTTTTTATCACGGCCGAGATTCTTGAGAAGCTCGCACTTAACACCAATGCGAAGATTGACAACTACCGTCTTCGTTATGACTTTAGCATTGTAGATAAGCAAACGTACTTGAACCCAGTCGACGTCACAAAGATGCGAGCCTTTTTAGGCCTTCTGTACCTCTCTGGAGTATTCAAGTCGGGCAGCAAGGATTGCAAAGGTCTTTTTGCAGCTGATGAAACTGGATGGGACATTTTCTGCGCTACGATGAGCCTGAAGCAATTCCAGTATTTGGAAAACTGTTTTCGGTTTGATAACAGGCACACAAGACACGAAATAAGTGGACCTCTAGCTCCCATCAAAGAGGTTTTTGACCTCTTTATCGAAAACTGCAAAGCAAATTACTCACCTGGCGAGTACTTGACGATTGATGAAATGCTAATTTCATTTAGAGGACGGTGCAAATTTAAGATGTATATTCCCTCAAAACCGAACAAGTATGGAATAAAAATTCCATAAATAGCAGATTCGAAGACATTCTATCTGTCTAATGCATTTGTCTACACGGGAAAGGAAACACCTATGGTTGAAATAAAGAATGCTTCAGTTCCAACGCGAACTGTAATGATCCTTGTCGATCACTTGAAGGGCACGAACCGCGACATCACAGCCGACAACTGTTTCATTTCCATAGAGCTTATAGAAATGCTCAGCTCCTTGGGAAACTACCTACGTAGGCACAGCGAAAAAGAACAAAAGAGAAATTCCACCCCCTTTCCTCGCTAGTCGTACAAGGGAACCCAACACTTCCATCTTCGGGTTTAGAGACCATCTGAGTTACTCAACACCCCAAGAAAATGACTTAACCCGAAGGAAAATGTTGATAAAGCTAGGAAGATGCCTCATCGACCCACAAATTAGGATCAGAGCAACTCTTTAAACGATCCCACAAGAACTACGTTTTTTGATTGACAACATTACAAGATTTTCATCTGAGAATGTCCCCCAGGTGTCTACTTCATGTTCCAAGGTTCGAAAAGGTCGTTGCGTCATTTGCCCCCGTAGCAAGGACAGAGAATCAAAGTATACCTGTTGTGCATGCGAAAAAAGTGTGTGTATGGAACATGCCAAGTTCCTGTGCCTCAAATGCAAAAAGTTGAATTATCTTTACATTTTAGTGTCTCTAACTGATATATCTGAGTGTGTTGTAAGCGAAATGGCAATAAATTTAAAACGGTATTTTTTTTTTTTCTTTAAACTGGGGTCCAGCAGACCCCACTCAGCAGTTAGTGTAACTTTTTTCCACCCTGCCAGTTAAGGGTTAAATTTTAGAGCAGAAGTAGCCCCGAAAGTTTGAACATAATACCCTTAGTCGTTCTTGGGATGCTGCTCAGATGCCTTATTGGGAATTAGCATTAACACAGTGCATTTGATTTAATCTTATACTCTTATAATCTTATAATCTTATATTTGATTTAACACAGTGCTGTTAGAATACATTACAGTACTTCATATAAATAGAAAACGAAAATAACACCATTTACAATTGCTGAAAACTAAGTTCCCAGCAGTATTTGCCACCCCACAGAAATTTCCTGGCGGGGCTGATGATGACCTGCCTTGCATTTTGCAGAAAATTTTTTAATTTAATTGAAGATTCAACAACAGGAATAGAATGCAAGGTTTTAATGTCCCTAGTCAGAATTTGCAATAAGTATTAAACCTATTTTCAGTTCCACAATTCTTTTCATCAACAAAAAAATGGTCTCCCTATGGGGGCACCGCTATCCGAGTTATTTAAGAACATTTATGTAGAACACCTGGAAAATTGGGCCTTAAATTCATATTTTTTAAAACATGTCTATTGGGGGCGTTATATGGATGATGTACTATTGCTCTGGAATTATGGGGAAAATGAACCTAGGGGCTTTCTAGATCACCTTAATACATATAACCGAAATTTACAATTTACCTTAGAAATTGAAAATGCAAATAAATTACCGTTTCTGGATGTTTTAATTATTTGTGACATTGATAAACTGGATTTTACAATTTACAGAAAACCCACACAAA
>NW_028297432.1:5201307-5235049 GCF_049724085.1 Artemia sp. Qi Xiang Cuo
GAAACTTCGTTTCAAGGCAGAAGAAGTTTCAAGACATGGCAGAAGAAGTTTCAAGATCATGGCAGCATTGATTCTACATTAAAATTTAATCAAAAACGAACAAAGATTAATTTAAAAAAACAAAGTTTTTCCAAGTAAAGTAATGATCGAAGTTGAAACTTAACGAGCAACAGTTATTGATTTACAACCTATCTAACACATATTAATAAAACTAGTACAAATAAACCAAATAATTATGTTTCCCTATGCTTTTAGGATTATACAAAACTAGCGCTTTACTGAAAACTCAAAATTCAAGTACAAAAACAGGATTATTGATTGTTTGTTTGTGAGTATGTATGTAGTAGGTCAAAAGTGATTATGTATCCTGACAACACTGAACGAATCTATAAAGCTTTCCATAGTCTTACACCAGTTGTGACATTGGTAACTTTCAGCATACAAATAATTTCTGAGACCACACTGGCTAATCATGATAAAACATAAAATCGTGAAGAAAACGAGGACAATTAACAGCCAGTGAAAAAATTGAAAAATTTTGCAAATATTTCGGTCAAGACCCCCGCTTGACCATCCTCAGTGCAGAATAAAACTAATAAAAATATAAAAAGCCAAGCCTTAAAATAAAAACACAAAACTAAAATTGGACGACCATTTCTCAATAACGGTGAAAGGGTAACTTATTAAGGGGGGCTATTATATATAAAGGGTAACTTACTGTAGCTTATTAAGGGGGACTGGAGGCGAAAGTTGCTGGAGATGTTCTTGCCAACCTCCAGGTAAGGGTTTTAGACCATAATTATTACAATGATACTGTTTTATGCTTCCAAGATTTTCCACTTCAGAAGTGGTGGCACCAAAAGTGTTGCTTTCAGTGCTATATCTCACTCACGAACGGTAGAATTGATAAAAAGCACGTAGATATGAGCAAAAGTTTTCAAATGAGCCATTAGACATCACTCAAAAAAGTTCTAGTAGCCCACTAACCCTAGCTTTTCCACTTGAGACATGGTACCAAAAGTGCCGTTTTTAGTGATATTTGAAACTTTCAGATGGTGGCATTTATAGGAAGGACTTAAATATGAGCAATATTTTTTAATATGAGCTGTCAAAAATCTAACTAAGATGCTCTGGTAGCCCGCTGGCCCCACCCCTCAAAAACAGCATAAAAAGTGCCTTTTTTCGTGCCATATGGCACTTACAAAAGGCGAAATTTATATAAACCACGTACATATGAAAATATATTTTTATTGAGCTATTAAGCATCACTCTTTGTTGTTATAGACCACCGCTAGGCCTGTAATAATGTAGAAAAAACGACCGTTTTAACATTTTTAACTTTTAGTTGCCATGCGCTGTGGTTCGCTCTTTACTAGTTTGCAGCTAATGCTTCAACCATCTCAATGAGTTCGTTGCAAATTCTCCCCAGAAAGTAGTTAACATTAAAGTCTGTGAAACCTTATAGATGGTAGAATTTTTAAAAACCTAGTAAAGGTAAGCAATAGCTTATAATTGAGCCATCTAACATCTATATACGACGGTGGGGTATTCTGTTAATACTACAACGAGCGATTGATGAGCAGACGACTTTTAAAATTTGCTAACGGGGCTGGACGGGGAGTTGACTACTGGTGCAACTGGAATCACCCAGTTAAGAGTTCTAGAACATAACTATTACAAAGACACTTTTTTTTTGCCTCAAAGCTTTTCTGCTTAAGAAGTGGCACCATAAGTTTTTTTTTTCGGTGCTATATCGCACTTACAAATGTAAAGTTGATCAGAAAAAGCACGTATATCAGAGCAATAGCTCTCAAATGAGTCATTAAACATCACTTTTATAAGTCCTGCTAGCCCAATAACCCCAGCTTTTCCATTTGAGACACGACGCCAAAAGTGCCGTTTCTAGTGCCATTTGGAACTTGATGATGGTGGAATTTATGTGAAAGACGAAGATATGAGTAATATCTTTTATGTAAGCTATAAAAGATCTGTCTACGATGTTCTGGTAGCCTGCTAGTGCCACCCCTTGAGAAATCGCCCAAAAAGTGCCATTGTAGTGTCATATGGCACTTGCAGATGGCAGAATTTATAAAAAGAACGTAGACATGAGAAATAGTTTTTGAATGAGCCATTAAGCATCTCTCTGATGTTCTTGTAGCCCGCTAGGCCTGCTGAAAAGAAAAAAAGAAAAAAAATAACAAAAAAACGGGAGACACGGTATACCGGAACGGTATCGGTTTTTTGAAAAAAACAAAAAATGGATACCGATACCGATATTCCCGATACGATACATGCGATACCAATACGCCCGATACCGATACGCACAATATCGATAAGCCCGATACCACATACAGCCCTTTCCCAGGGACAATGGAGAGCCGTATCATCATGAAAACCATGTATATTGGACTTTTGAACTATGTTAAACAAAATAGCTATGTAAAAATTTTTATAGAACTAGTTTGGGGGGAGGGGTCCTGTAGGGGGGGGGCTATTTGCCCTCCAATCTTTTCACTCACTTAAAAATGGCACTTGCAAATTTAATTCAATTTCGAATGAGCCATTACACATCTCTCTATGATGCTGTGACCACCCCCTAGCCCTGCTAGAAAAAAAAGGGCGACAGATCAGTGCTACCCATGCAAAAAAAAAAATCATTTTCCTTGGTGTTCAAGGTGGGGGACTGTAGTTATCCTACAAAACGTTTTGGACCATGCTGATTCCAATGGTGCACATTTTATTTCGATCTGACGCCATTTTCAAGGGGTTTCAGGGTCTTTTTCGAAATCACCATAAATTTCTTTTTGCAATAGACTTTTACTTCTAAGACTAACCGAAACAATAGCTGCGGTCGTGTTTGTCTTTTCTGTGTAGTTCTGGTGTATATTAGTCCAAGCGTTTTACACGTCTTTGTGGTGTATCAGCAAGCGCCTCGAATCGAAAGTTTAATGCTGAATTATCTCCTAACATCCTTGTCTCTGAGCTTCTCCACGTCGAAATTCCTTGGTTATTTTGTTGGTTGTCGAGATCTGTTGGAGCGGAGTTTCAACTTGATTGTTGCTACAAGAAGTTCATGGTCCGACCCGACGTCCGCAATTCTATAACTCCTCACGTCTTTCAGACTAGTTCTCCACCGTCGTCGGATCAGAAAGTGGTCAATCGGATTTTTGACAGTTTTGTCTGGGGATGTCCATGTATGCGTATGGATATCTTTGTGCTCGAGTAATGTATCTCCTATCAACAGGTCGTTCAACATGGTAGAGCTGACTAGCCTTGCACCATTTTCGTTGATAGTTCCAAGCCTGTGATGTCCCAACACCTTGGGGTAATAACATCTGTCCTGACCAACTTTCGCATTTAGGTCGCCTGTCAGGCAAGTGACATCATGGAGAGAGATGGAGTCTAGGACGAACTGGAGGGTTTCATAAGAATCGTCTTTCGAGGCTGCATCCGCATCATTTGTTGGTGCATAGCAGATGACTAGTGACAGCTTTGCATGTTTAGATGCAAATCGTGTATACAAGATTCTCTCGTAAGTCGGCTGCCACGAGCAGAGAGACTTTGCTGCATTTGGGTTCAATATAGCTGCGACTCCAGCTGCATGTGTGTCTGCTTTTCCACTGTACAGAACTGTATAAATCGTGTTGATGTTTACTGCTTTGAGGTTCTTTTCTCCGCAGCCCTTCCATCGTGCTTTGGTCACTGCGAGGATGTCAAGCCGAAAGTTTTCACACTTTTGTAGAACTTGTTCAGTTTTTGAAAGAGCCGACATGGTCCTTACGTTCCAAAATCCGATTCGTAATGGTTTATTCTCGTTCAGAAATCTGGTCGAGGGGCATGCATGGGTCGTCATCATATTGGGATTTGATCCGAGGCTTTTCACTGACGTTTCTTTAGCATATTCTTTTTCTACGGGAGCGACATGCTAGGTCACTGCCCAACCGGTTTCTTCGGCTCGGCTTGGGGAAGGGACGTGAATTCCTGATCGGGGGGCTGGAACCCCCGGTGCCTACTGAAGTTGCAGAGACCGTTGTCCAAGTCTGGATCTTCCGCCCTTTCGCAGTTGTCCTCCATGAGAGGATCCTCCCACGATGGTACCCTGCAGTACCATACAATTTAACCCATTGCTGGAAAAAGGTTCGCAACTAGCGGGACATGTCCAAACGCCGGTGGGCCCTGCTAAGTGTGCGTCAGAGAGGCCTTCTTCCTCTTCCACCTGTATTTATGACCCCCGGGCGAGGGTCCCCTAGTTTCAATTATGGACCCCCAGGGGGTAGGTCCCCCTTGGTCCACGCCTCCCTTTATGGAGGTACCCAACATATCTGTAGGACGTTCCCCTATCCGCAACCTGGGGACACGCTGAGTGACCTGGGGAGGGCCCCTACGGCAGAAGCTGACTAAATAGGTACTTAGCAATGATTCGGCTTGGGTTTAATACTGTTTTGCTTTTGTTTTGCATTGATGGTGCTTTTGTTGAGATTTAATTTGTTCTTCGAATTTTGCCAAACTGATGAAGCTTAGGTTCTATTCGATGTCTGGTGTTCTTTAGGCTTGCTTTTGATTGGAAATTAACTGTTAGAAGTGGACTAACAATTTTAGAAATTTAGAGATAGTAAATTTAAAAACCAACAAATTTGAGGTCGAACTGACAAACAAGCAAAACTCAGAAGTGAAAAAAGGCAAGAAGAAAGGAATTTTCAAAAGTAAATTTATTTTCTAATTTTTTCTTTTCTTTTAACTGGCCTAAAGTCCCATTTTTCTTAGTTTTGAGTCGTTTTTTTTCCTCGGGTTTTAAAATCTGATGATAAAAAAAAAATTTTTATAACCAATATCAGCTATAACTCGCGTATTTGTTTTGTTTTTATAACATTAGTATTTACTATTTTATATGTAGATAGTATAGATAACATTAATCGATATGGATCTATATGTTTATAGATCTATTGGAACATGGTTCCAATAGATTTTAAATGAACTTGATTTACCTTCAGCAGATTGAGACAACGAACCAGTCGAACATTGAAGAAGCAGATCAATCGACCAATGACGATATATTTTTTGACGCCACAGAAAGCCTTGAGCCCTTGACGGCAAATGAAGGTGAGGCTCAGCTTTTTTTAAACTACTGATTTGTCTTTTTTTAATCTACAATATCCTGAAGGTTACCCCGGAAGATTCGTATTGGTTGTCCTTTCATCTTTCTTTCTTCAGACGTGACCTAAGTATTGCTGTCAGTGTTGGCGGAGGATGTTTAAACAGTTCGAGGTAACGAACTGTAAGTAAGGAGCGACCCGGCTCAATAGTAACCGAAACTCTAAAAAAGGAAATTTTGATACCAATAGATACATAAAAAGAATAAAAGTTTTATGCTGATTTCAAATATATAAGTTTCATAAAGTTTAGTCTTACCCATCAAAAGTTTCGCGCCTGAGAAATTTTGCCTTCTTTTCCAAAAAAAGGGCACTAGAACTTTTAATTTCCGTTTGAATGAGCCATCTCACAATATTCTATGACCACTGGGTCGAAACGATTACCCCTTAAAAAAAAACACGCATCGTGATCTTTTTTCAAGCAAAAAATCTAAATGTCCAAATTTTTGCAGATAGGAGCGTGAAACTTCTTTAATAGGGTTCTCTGATAAACTGAATGTGATGGTATGATTTTCGTTAGAGTTAATTAAAAATTCCTCAATTTTGCAGATAGGAGTTTTAAACTTTCTTTAGTATTGTTCTTTGATAAGCTGAATCTGATGGTGTCATTTTCGTTAAAATTAATTAAGACAAAATTTGTAATTAAAACAAAATTTTATTGTTTAAATAAATTGATTTATGAGAAAGTTAAACTTTGGCGTAAAGAGTGAGGCGTTGAGGAGGGGACAGCCCCTTTCATATACAGAATAATTTCTGTTCGTTTTAAGTTTTAACGTCGTTCCTTACTTTCAGTTAAAAAAAAACTTGTTCTTTTATTTAATTTTTGAACTTTTTTGAATTAATGCAGGTTTTGATTTTGGCTCACCGTACATGAATAATTAAAACAAAATTTGCATATTAATTTTACTTTTATTTGGATAAATGACTTTCTCGAAACTTCTTTAATTTTATTTACGAACGTTTTTATTAGTAATAAATATACGTAACTTACGAATTAACTTACGTATTGAACATCTGTATTCATATATTTTTAATACGTATATTAGGGGGTTCACCCCCTAGTCAATACCTTGCTCTTTAAGCTAAAGTTCGAATTTTGTTTCAATTCTTTAAAAATGACCCCTTAATCACAAAGGCCGAATAATTAAAATAAAATTTGCATATTAATTTTACTTTTATTTGGTTAAATGGCTTTCTCGAAACTTGTTTAATTTTACTTACGAACGTTTTTATTAGTAATAAATATACGTAACTTACGAATTAACTTACGTAACGAACTTCTATATTCATATATTTTTAATACGTATATTAGGGGGCTCGCCCCCTAGTCAATACCTCGCTCTTTAACCCAAAGTTCGAATTTTGTTCAAATTCTTTAAAAATGACCCTTAATCACAAAGGCCGTTACTTAGAATAAATAGCTCTTATGAAAGTACTAAAAAATCTTTGGCTTAAAGAGCGAGGCATTGACTAGGGGGTTAACCCAATCATACACGTAATATTTTCTGTTCGTTTTAAGTTTTAATGTTACTCCTTATTTTCAGTTGGAAAACTTGTTTTTTTATAATTAATTTCAGATCTTTTTTTAAATAACGCTGGGAAATCCGGCGCCCTCTTCATAGCAATGTCCCTTCCCCCATGAAAACTTCCTTCATGAAAAGATCCTCCTATATAACCCCCTACCCATCCCCACCCCCCACTACCAGAAAAAATTCCCCCTTAAAACGACTGTATACTTCCTAATAACCAATAGTATATGTTAACATTAGGAAAAGTTCATAACTTTCAGCCCTCCCCCCTGGGGCTTCGAGGGATTAAGTCATCCTAAAAGACGCGGTGATAATATTTTCGACCATGCTTAACAAAATGGCTATCTCAAAATTTTGATCCGGTGATTTTGGGAAAAAATGAGCGTGGGGGGGGCCTAGTTGCCCTCCATTTTATCTGGTCACTTAAAAAGGGCACTAGAACTTTTAATTTCCGTTCGAATGAGCCCTCTCACGATATTCTAGGACCACTGGGTCGATATATCACCTCTGAAAAAAAAACAAAAAAAACACGCATCCGTATCTTTCTTCTGGCAAAATATGTAAAATTCCACACTTTTGTAGATAAGAACTTTAAAACTATACGGTAGAGTTCTCAGATACTCTGAATATGCTGGTGTTATTTTCATTAGGGTCCTATAGGTTTTAGGGGGTCTTTCCCCCTTTTTTTTGAAAATCAGCCAAATTCTCTCAGGTGTTCAACTTTTGATAGGTAAGATAAAACTTAATGAAACTTATATTTTTGAAATCAGAATTATAATCTGATTCTTTTGATGTATCTATTGGTCTCAAATTCCGTTTTTTAGAGTTTCGGTTACCATTGAGCCGCGTCGCTCCTTACTTACAGTTCGTTACCACGAACTGTTTGATAAAACTCAACATGTACTGCATCATAGATTTCAGAAACCATTTTTTCAACTGGAAACTTAGCATTAAAATTAGCTGCAGTCTGCAAAGTCGATTTTTTCAGATTTTCGTTAATTTTTATCTCGATTTCCTTGTTAGATCTTGTTTTGTAGCCGCAAGTTTATTCTCTGTAGACACTACTGGTTTACGTAGATCAGCAGCGGGATCTGAGAATAGACTATTCGTTACCGAATCTTGCCCTTTTCTTAGAAACCGGCGGTAACAATCAGGATGATTATTTAGCTCTGCAAACGCATGATTAAAACCTTTAGTTTTTTTTTTTTTGTTGATGCTTCCTTCTCATTGCCATCGAAACTAAGTAAACTCGCGACGGATAGAACCTGACGGTCGTGTTTTTTGCCGTAGCAAAAAACAACAAATTTTCTGTTTCTGGTATTTGTCTTCATAATTTCTAGGATTCGAATCGGCCAAAGGGGAGAACCCGCATAGCGAGGAACAAATCTCTAATTTTAACATTAGCCGGATCCATGACAGTAACAATAAATATAAAAAATCAATAAAATGTGAATTTGATTAGCATCAGATAGAGACGAATGAAACTTATCTTTATGTGGGTAGGCCCACGGATGGCAGTGGCAATCACCGTATTGGTCGGTGGCCCGATGGACCATGGAAACCTGCTGATTGTTAACCATCGTACTCTGACATTCAGAGCACCATCCCCAAATAATATCGAATTTTCTCTACACACCACTTTCGGCTAACGTATCTAATTTTCTCTATTTAAAACGCCGTAAATCTGATTGTGTAAGAAATTCAAGTATCCGATTGCACAACTTATCACTGAATTCGGCTAACAGTCGGCTAACCAAGGCCTTATCCAGGGGGGGGTTACCCGGTTTGAACCCCCCTCCGAAATTTTTGGCCGACTCGAAAATAAGTCGAAAATTAGTAAAACCTAGGTAAAAATCAGTAAAATTAGTCGAGAACTGAGTCAAAAATTAGTAAACCCCCCCCCAAAGTCAAAAATTAGTAAACCCCCCCCCCCTGAACAAAAATCCTGGATACGGCCCTACAGCTAACGTATCTAATTTTCTCTATTTAAAACGCCGTAAATCTGATTGTGTAAAAAATTCAAGTATCCGATTGCGAAACTTATCACTGAATTAATTCAAGGTTAAAGAATCATGTTTAAACAGGTGTATTCCCTTTAAGAGCCAGTTCAAAATTAATTAAGTATTCTATTTTCATCACATTTTATTGTCTCTAAACTTCACTTCTCGAGTGAGTTTTATATAATAGACAAGCACCAACAACCTTTGCAAACGGTGGCTTTCCGGCCTGAAATATAGTCGTATATCAATAGTCGAATCATATAGTCGTATATGACAATTCTGAATTTATGAAATAATACAGTCAGCCATTTGAAAGGTTGTTTTCAATGAGAGGCTTAGCAGGGGAATGTGCATTCAATAAAATTTCGATACTCCTGACCTAAATTACTCTTCTGATCCTCTCTTGAGAATGACTTATTAGATAGTTTTGGCAGTAAAAATCAGAAGGCTGAGTGGTGTGAAGCGACGATACAACGAGTCCTAAGAGACAAAATTATACACTGGCAATAAAACAGTACACTATCTACGTAAAAACGTAGATAATAACCTATTTTACCTTCTTAGTCGGCACTGCTATTGTCTACGTTTTTGTGTTTTACGTTTTACGTTTATATAGCAATGCCTCCGGGGTTAAGACAGCCTTAGGATATAACTTAAAACCCGTATCTCCAGGCTCTATGGGGCTGTTTTAACCCTGGAAGGATTTCGATATAATCATTGAATGATTTTGGACAAAATGACTATCTCAAAATTGTGATCGGATTCAGTTGGTGAAGAAATGGCATCAGGGGGGGGGGGAAAGCTATTTGCCCTCCGATCACTTTTGACTCCAAAAAGGTAGATAAAACTTACAATTTCTAACGAAATAAGTATCTTCCAAAGTTTATGCGTTCACCATTTCCATACAAACCTTATGCTAGTATGTATCCGAACATAACTTAAATCCCTTGCTCGCGGGCTTTGAAGGTTCTTTCAGCTCCAAAGGCATTGTTTGTAATCTTTGGACTATTTTGAACAGATTGGCTATTTCCAAATTTTGATAGGATGTATTTGGGGGGGAGGAGGGGAAGAAAGGAGGGGTGGAGTACCCTCCGATCACTTTCGAGTCTTAAAAAGGGGACAAGAAATTTTGATGTCCAATCGAGCCTCCTCCAAATTTGATACGACCATACAATCCATAGAAACTTTATAAGTCAATAATTAGCAGCTAATATAAGGTACAACCCTTTCTACCTGGGCGGGGGGGGGGGGGTCAAACTCCGAGCCGTAGTTATTTGGCATTTGGACCATTTTAAATTAAAAGACTGACTCAAAAATTTTTATATCCTAGGACAGCCCTAGGATATAACTTAAAACCCGTACCCCCAGGCTCTATGGGGCTGTTTTAACCCCGGAAGGATTGCTATATAATCATTGAATGATTTTGGACAAAATGACTATCTCAAAATTGTGATCGGATTCATTTGGTGAAGAAATGGCATCAGGGGGGGGGGAGCTATTCGCCCTCCGATCACTTTTGACTCCTATAAAGGTAGATAAAACTTACAATTTCTAACGAAACAAGTATCTTCCAAGGTTTATGCGTTCACCTTTTCCATATAAACCTTATACTAGTATGTTTCCGAACATAACTTAAATCCCTTGCTCGTGGGCTCTGAAGGTTTTTTCAGCCCCGAAGGCATTGTTTGTAATCTTTGGACTATTTTGAACAGATTGGCTATTTTCAAATATAAAAGTTTAATATAAAAGTTTAATATAACAAATCAAAACCATCCAGCAGTGGTTCTGACCTGACAAGTATGTGTCCAATAAGAGAGTCATTCATACTCCTGCCATTTACCATTTAAACATTTGCCTCTCAATTACTTGGACTATCTGTCTTGGCTTTTCTCTGTCTACAATTACCCAGCCCAGTCTTGATGCAACCGATTGCCCAAAATACTTGATAAATTCAATTCAAAATCAACGCTTTTGCGTAGATAGTGTACTGTTTTATTGCCAGTGTATAATTTTGTCTCTTAGGACTCGTTGTATCGTCGCTTCACACCTCTCAGCCTTCTGATTTTTACTGCCAAAACTATCTAATAAGTCATTCTCAAGAGAGGATCAGAAGAGTAATTTAGGTTAGGAGGAACGAAATTTTTTTGAATGTACATTCCCCTGATAGGCCTCCCATTAAAAACAACCTTTCAAATGGCTCACGCTATTATTTTATAAATTCAGAATTGTCATATACGACTATATGACTCGACTATTGATATACGACTATATTTCAGGCCGGAAAGCCACCGTTTACAAAAGTTGTTGGCGCTTGTCTATTATATAAGACTCACTCGAGAAGTAAAGTTTAGAGACAATAAAATATGATGAAAATAGAATACTTTATTAATCTTGAACTAGCTCTTAAAGGGAATACACCTGTTTGAACTTGATTCTTTAACCTTGAATTAATTCAGTGATAAGTTGTGCAATCGGATACTTGAAATTTTTTACACAGTCAGATTTTTGGCGTTTTAAATTGAGAAAATTGGATACGTTAGCCGACTGTGGTGTGTAGAGAAAATTCAATATTATTTGGGGATGGTGTTCTGAATGTCAGAGTACGATGGTTAACAATCAGCAGGTTTCCATGGTCCATCGGGCCACCGACCAATAAGGTGATTGCCACTGCCATCCGTGGGCCTACCCACATAAAGATAAGTTTCATTCGTCTCTATCTGGTGCTAATTAAATTCACATTTTATTTATTTTTTATATTTATTGTTGCTGTCATGGATCCAGCTAACGTTAAAATCGGATATTTGTTTCTCGTCGAATTTGCGGGTTATCCCCTTTGACAGATTCAAATCCTAGAAATTATGAATACAAATACCGGAGACAGCAAATTTGTTTTTTTTTGCTACGCAAAAAAACACGACCGTCAGGTTCTATCCGTCGCGAGTTTACTTAGTTTTGATGGCAATGAGAAGGAAGCATCAGCAAAAAAAACTAAGGGTGTTAATCATGCGTTTGCAGAGCTAAAAAATCATCCTGATTGTTACCGCCAGTTTCTAAGAAAAGGGCAAGATTCGGTAACGGATAGTCTATTCTCAGATCCCACTGCTGATCTACGTAAACTAATAGTGGCTACAGAGAATGAACTTGCGGCTACAAAACAAAATCTAACAAAGAAATCGAGATAAAAATTAACGAAAATCTGAAAAAATCGACTTTGCAGACTGCAGCTAATTTTAATGCTAAGTTTCAGTTGAAACAATGGTTTCTGAAATATATTATGCAGTACATGTTGAGTTTTATCCTAAATCTGAACTGATTGAAAAAGATCTAAAAACATTCATGCATATGATTAATTTGTTACAAAATCGCGTAAATCAGCTTGAGCTCAAGCTAGACGACATTGAGCAGGAAGGAACAAGTGATTCCCTGTTGTTTAATGGTGTGAAGCAGATTCCTTCGCAGAGTGTGTGGGACACCATGAAGTGCGTATTGTTTGTCAAGATGGGTCTAACTGATATTAAAGATTTAGAATATAGCTCGCCATGTGTTTAAAGCAAAGAAGCAGTTTAGTGGCTCAGGATTATTTGTAGCTGAGAACCTTATGAAACGTAACCGCAATTTTTTTTTTTTTTTTTTTTTTTTTTTTTTTTTTTTTATTCGGGAGAGTTAAATTGTATTGAATGGTATGAAAAGAGTAGGAAGAGTGAATGAGTTTGGTTTATGATAAAAGATTGTCTGACGCTGCTCAAACCACAATAGTGGCTTGATAAAATGTCATATGTTCTTAGCATTTCTACGTTTCTTGATAATGTTATTTAAAAAATGTGGTAAGTGCCTGTTAAGTATGATGTAATTATTAGTTGAAAATAAAAGTCATCTCATCTCATCTTCTGAGTGCTTCAAGAGATAGGTTTGGAAATCGCAGTGTGTGGTCTGATCAAGACCGTATTTTTGTGTGCGAAACTGATACTCCTCCATCAGGCGTATCTGGTCAATTGACGACCTTTTATAGAGTTTTTTTTTTAATATTTGTGTTTTTTTTTGTTATTTTTCTAAATTTTTTTCTCTCTTTTTTTTCAAGGGCTATTTCTTGTTCTTTTATATGAAAAATGATAATGTCTTATCAAGACCGATTTAGTCTTCAGGATTATTTCTTAAGGAGTATTGCTGGCAATGATCATATACAGATTGTTGAGCTAAAGCCTATGAGGGAGAGTGATTATATTCGTTTGCTTCGACATTCATGATGTAAATGAAAAATGTCTGCGACTGTGTTTTTGGAATGTTCACGTGACTACAAGCTAGCTGGATATTTTAGAATTAATTGAATAATTTTATTCTTCTTTTAATATAATAGGATTATGTGAAACATTTTTTAGTTCAAACCAGTCTCTCTCACTGTATTCATTTAAAAGCAAGTAAAAATTTTAAACCAAACAAACACCCAACCACACAGAGCAAGCAAATAGAAAAGAAAAGGTGTAAATAAAGACTGTAATGCAAAAACGAAGGTGAACGAATATAATAAATAAATCATAGAAACAGAATAAACAGAGTAGCAAAACTCACAGAGGAGCAAGGAGTGAAAAAGCGTGAGAGCTTATCGGGACAAAGTTTATGACGGGCAGTGTGTGCAAGTCTTAGGCTATCAAGCAAACCCAGATTTGCAATTTCAGTTAATCCAGTAGTTGTGTATAGATTGGAGGTACGATATCTCCGAGGAAGCCCGAAAGTAGCTTTAACGTCTTTATTCTGTGCTATTTTTACGGATTTTAGAATAGACTTGATCTTTCCCAGTCTTTAATTAGGGACTATTCCCTCTCAGTTTTTATTATACCAATATATCCTAATTTATCCGAATAAATTTAGGCGAATGTATTTATCAAATATATACTAATTTAGCCTAAGAGTGATATTTTGGTAATACATCCACTAGCTAAGCTAAATCAGGATGATACTTCTATTATTTACACATTCCTTCTAGTAACATTTCTTATAGCGGTTTCAGTAAGTTTTTTATAAATATAACCCAGTGCTGTCCATTTTACAAAACTATATTAATGCTCATAACGACCTCATTTCTAGAGGCATACAAACCATACTTGACAAACCCCTTAACAACACTGTCAGCATCTGGGGCCTACTATTTTTAATCCTTTTAGTGCCATCGCTAATTCTTCCCCCCGCAAATAATATTCCTTAATAATAAAGATGTCAACTTTTTCGGTTCTCACTATATCTTTTCCATTGGGTCTATTATGGTTTAGCACTTTCTTAAAATGTTCAGCCCATCTCCCTTTAACTCTTCCCTTATCACTAATTGGGTCCCAATCCTGTCTTTAACTGTGACAAGTCCAGATTAACAACTCCCTCTGAATTTATTAACATGTCACTACAATATTTTACTATTATGTCGTCTAGCTGCATCTTCCACATCCTCGGCAATTTCATCCATGGCATCCACTTCACACCACCTTAGTTCATACTTTAATGCTTTCTGAACTTTCCTTAGAGTCCTTTTATTTTCGTATGATCTATCACTCAGATTACTCTTGTACAAGTCTCTTGTTCTCTCTATTCAACTTAAACTTTTTCATGAACATTCAAAGATGCTCTCTTAACGTTCTTCACTCTGGGACCATCAGCAGCCTCACAAATATTGTTCCTAATATTGGCTCGTCTGTGTTCAATATTGTCAGATTTTAAATTCTGTAGTTTATCAGCCAGCAAGTCCATTAAAATTTATTTAGAATGTTCATACTAGAGTCAAACCACATCATAATCTACTTAACGATGGTAACTCTGCGTGAAATTTCTACTTTCAATCGACCCTGCGCAGTACAAGAAAGCAATCTTTACTTTTAAAAACAATAACAGTACTCCTGTATACCGTACATAGGCGCCCAAAAGGGGGGGGGGGGTCTGCCCCCCCCCCCTAGCGGAATGACGCTTTCAAACATTTGTGTTAATTTAAAAAACTTTCCGCCGAATGTGTTTTCAAAGAAAAGTATACAGCTCTATTAAGCCAAAAATGAATAGAAATAGCCAACGAAATTTCTAAACGAAAAACTACCACAAATTAGTATCAATAATTAAATAAAACTCAAAATGAACAGAATAGTAGAATGCCGATTCAAACTCAAAGCGAACCAAAATTAACATTAATAGCTCTCAAGACCGTGCTTTCTCAAGGCCATGCCTTTACAAGAACAGAACATAACTTAGGCTTTACTAAAAAAAAAATGGCCGTAGATTGTTAGTTAACTTTACCTATAAAGATATTTATTCATTAAAATAAAAAAATGAGGTTAAAAAAGTGTGGAAAAATTTTTCTTTTATTATTTAATTAAAAAAAAGTGAAAACATTTAAAATTATTTTTTTTTCTGTAAACCGCAAATTAAATTCTAGTCTTGAAAAGGCATGGGGGTATCAGCCTTACTAAAGCTAATTTTTCTCGTTTCGAGTTTGACTCGGCTATTTATTCTAATTTCTGATCATTTTAAGTTCCAATTATTTATTGATGATTTATGGTAGTTTTACACCTTGATGATTACTTGCCTTCATTTCAGCCCTTTTCTTGCTAGATGGAGAACTACTTTTCTTTGAAAAGCTTGTCTTGTGGAAAAAGTTTTTTTTAGATATATTCATGTTCTTTTTATATTAACAAAGTTATTTTCATGCAAAAAAAATAATATTTTATATCTTATCGTTATTTTTTATACATTAATCGATAGTATTTAATAAGTGTGGGGGCAAGTGCCCAATATTAATGAAGACCGAGTTAATGAGCCATTCTATTAGGCTGATACAACAAACAGATGTATAAAAATTGTTAATAGATATATTTTCGAAATAAGTCTGTGCGAAATATGAGCTGACTTACCTCCAATCTTTTTTTACTCTTATAAAGGACCCTACAACTTAATTTTTTATCTAAATAGCTGTTTTAAATTTTTCATTGATATTTCCAGCTATTATAGAGTGGTACTGTCACTATTTTGCTAACATGGCTTGTTGAAAACCTGACGTGGGGTAAAATAGGACGTGTGAGGGGGGGGGAGGTATATAAAGCCTGCAAAGAATTTGACTCCGCAAAATGGCTCTAAAACTTACCAGTTCGACTTCAAAAGGTCACCTCCAATGCGTATATACCCACCGTGTCCATAGGGATCCTAAATACCCTCGGGACATACCTTACAACGCTTGCCCTGAGGACCATGAAGGGAGTCTCATCCTCAGACTTAATTTCTGGACTTTTGACCTATGTCAAACACAATAACGATCTCGAGATTTTGACTGGAAGTGTTTCGGGAAATGATGGGTGGAGAGGGGTGGTGGTTGCCCTCCGATCACTTTTGACTATTAAAGAAGGTACTATCCCTTTCAAAAACAAACCACCCGAGCCATTTCTGGAGTCAATACGACACAAACGTTTCTTCTTAAAATTTCCCTCAGAGAAGTGCTTGGGACATACGACGTGTGTGTGGTTGTGCAAGGCTAGGGTTATTAGGTAAAAATTTACACCTGAAAAGATAAGTATGAATTAGTGGCAAACAAAAACTTAGCCAGAAATTAAGATTTTGATACCACCCTTAATATAAAAAAAAAACGGCTAGTATTCAAATGCATAGTTTAAAACTATTGCCCGGAGGGCTGTATGGGGGGGGGAGTTATATTCAAAGACATTATTTCCGGACCTTTAAACTACACTGAAAAAAATAGTTATAAAAAATTATGATTAAATATGTTTGGGGACATAATCGGTGTATGGGGAGGGGGCTGGATGACCTCCAATCACTTTTGACTGTTAAAAAGGCCTGTAGAACTTCTGATTACCAATCAAATGAGCCCCCTTCCTATAAAAAACCTTAGATCCCCACACGCCCCCTCCACCTATACTTCAGTCTATAAGCACAACCATGAGACCGTAAAATCGTCTATTGTCCCAGTCAATCCTCAATGTCAAGATGCCACCCATAAGGGAATACTATTCAGTTGTTATCCGCCTCAGTAGGGCAAAACTAGCTCGTTTGGCGTAAAATATTTCAGCTAAAGTAATGGCTGCTGAAGGATTAAGTCACTAGCAAATACTAATTACACCACGCAGTGACCTTGCATCAGATCGGTCCGAGTGCAGGTAAAGAGTCACGTGTCTATACGATAGATCACCAACAGGAACATTAGGTTAAGTAAGTAAGTCAAAGCCTGGCTTTACATTCCAAATAAGATAAACCAAACTAAAGCATTTTAAGAGGTATGTTACAACTCCCGTCGTGAATGTTTTGCGAAAATTGTTAATAAACTATCCCCCGTCACTAACCAACTATTTCTTTATTAACCTTTTAGCATTTACAGTAAAAATAAACGACTTCTTAATGGCTTCAAAATGTTTTACCCTGGTATCTTCAACACATTATCTTTTTAGGTTTGTATCTCAGTTTTTGTTTTCAATTTATTTTAATTTAACAAATAAGACGTAATAGGTTGATTACGATTGACTATAAAGTATAAATTGTGTGAAACGAACAACAATACAAAGAAGAATAAAACTTAAAAAGCAAACAAACCAACAGAGACAGAGGAAGTATATAAAAAAGAAAAGGTGAAAATAAAGACGGTAATATAAAAACGAAAGTGAGCAAACACAAAGAATAAATTGTAGAAACAGAATCAACATAAGAGCAAACTCAAAGAAGAGCAAGGAGTGAAAAAGCACGAGAGCTTATCAGGTAAATGTCTGTGACGGGGAGTGTGTGCAAGGCTTAGCAACCAAAAGCATATTTGTGGTTTTACTTAATCCAGTAGTTGTGTATAGATCGGAGATACGATATCTTTGATGAAGCCTGAAAGTAACTTTACAGACTTTATTCTGTGCTATTTTTAATTAATTTAGATCAGACCTGCTCTTTTCCAGTCTTTAATTGGGACAAGTCCAGATTGACTATGGCATCTCAATTTTTGTTTACCAATATGTCTTGTAGTGGCGCAGTGGAGTTTACCTGCAATTGGTAATACGGGCCCCCGGCAACGAACAGAACCTAACTGTAGCAACACACTTCCGGGCTAAGAATCTGAATCCGGTGATAAGATAATTCGAAAGCATCTGCATATTGATCCAGATAAGAAGAATAAGAAGAAGACATAGCAATACATCACTTTGAAAAATTTTTTCATACCTCACTTAGTTTTATGAGTATTCATACCTCCTTTATTTAATATAACACCCACCTCAGAAAACATAGTTCATATTTTGATGTTTTATACACTTGTCCAGGCATACACTTGGATGATTTAACTGACAAAGGTGAAAACCAAAAGACGTAAATAGGCCAAAATTTTGGTAGGGTTACTTCAGTTTTCTTCCCCATTTGTTTCCGTGTTCTCATATTGCATTTACGTAAAACACAGTTCATCAAAATGACCCATATAAATGTGGATAGAATAAGTTCCGCACTAAAAGTCCCGGCATGAAAATTTAAATTCTTTGCAAAGCTATTACTTACATAGTTATTTTCAAACACAAATAAGAAAAATAGGGAAAATCGTCTTATAGAAATTGTACAAAAAAATTAACTGCTGTTAAAATGATAGTCTGTTCTTCTCAATACCTTAAAATATTTTTTGAAAAAATAAACAAGCGAAGATATTAAGTCTAGTACTTAGTGTGAAAAAAGCCTCGCTAAGGGTATTAATGAGACATTTGAAAGCTAATGATATAGAATAGGTCCATGTAGCTTCTGGGAATAAAGTTAGAGCTGAAATATCCTCTGGTAAGCCATTTTCAAGCTTATATATCTACTCCTTCTCCAGCCTATTCAAACGTTTAAGAAACTGCATAAGAACAAGTCTACATTCCAGGACATAATAAATTTTTCCAAAATTTCGGTTTATTTGTGATTTTCATTTACTCCATGTTTGGGGCGTAATGGATAATGAACACATAATAATACATAGTAATTAAACATTTTATGGATTAGATCCTCGCCGCTCAAAATTTTGCTGACTTTATTTTAATTTTGCATGTCAAATTAGTTAACATTTTTGTTTGGAATTTTGTCTGTATACATCCTTAGAAATTTATTCATGAGAAATTGTTTTCTGAAATGTTTTCCCACGTCCCCAACCATAACTGCTATTCTTATTTCTGCGCCCTCCCCGATCCCCCTCCCCACAGAAAATTTCTTGTGAGCTTCCATGCTCAGTGTGGAACTGATAGAACAAGTTGACAGTCTTTCTTTTTCACATAATATGGCCAAAAATTTAAATACGTGTTTTAAATTTTTTTTTATTGATTGTTTATACAAAATAACGGTGCATTCCTTTGCCAGTTTTATATGTGGAAGTGCTTATAGTTCTTTTATATGCTATTCTGCTTTGTTTTTACTTCAGAATAGAAATTCGGCCCAGCCAGGCTTGCGAGTTGTTTTTTAAATATCTTTTATCTTAACATTTTCATTTGATGGCGTTTTTATTTTCTTAAATATACTTTTAATTAAATAAATATTTTTTGAATATTTGGAAATTTTAGCTATAAGCAGTTACATTATTATGCTCTAGCTGATCGACTATCTATGAATGAGCAAATAGGCGATCAAACTTTTCAATTGTCACTCATTCGTCAAAATTAGCTCAGGTCTCCATTAAATTTCCCTTCTTAAAAATTCTGCTGTAAAATTTCTTTCAGTAAAACAAAATTTCTTTTACCAAATATATGATTCTCCTGACTGAAAGACGAAGAGCGAATTCACATGAACAATTGGGCTTGTAATTGTAAATCCCTATTAACTATTATTCTTGTTGTTTTATATTCTAGTCTTAATCAAATAGTGTCCATTAACTCAAGGATTACAGGCCTCTATCCATAGTTAAGAGTTAAATCAAGGATAGTTCGGGCAAATTTGCCCTGTCTCTCAGTCAAAAATATAATAAATTTTTTTCAGTAAATTTCTTTCAGTAAAACGAAATTTCTTTTACCAAATATATAATTTTCCTGACTGAAAGACAAAGAGCGAATTCACATGAACTATTGGCCTTGTAATTGTAAATCCCTACGAACTATTATTCTTGTTGTTTTATATTTTAGTCTTAATCAAATAGTGTCCATTAACCCCAGTATCACATGACTATATCCATAGTTAAGAGTTAAATGTTTGGGCAAATTTGACCTGTCTCTCAGTCAAAAATATAATATATTTTTTATACACACCAAAGCAGCTGTGCATAAACCCGTGACAGTGAGATTGGTAGCCTCTCTCCGGTCCCTAATAACAATGCAAAAGAGAAAACTTTTTAAAAGGAAAATAGCATAGACTGATGCTAATTACTGCACATAATATGGTAAAATGAAAATAGATAATTGCCAGTCAACCACAATTAGTTCAGTTTCAGCCTTCAATCAAGTTTCAAAAAAAGCTCATCCCTCCGTTTACATCCAAGTCGCCCAATAGCCCTCAACTAGTATCCCAGAAATAACGCACTCTTGTTGTCAGAATCTATGTCTACGATATTGTATCCTACGTCACCTGTCGGGTTCGGTCCTGGCTAGCCGTTCTGGCTAGATGGGACTGTACCAGGTGTGGACTTCTGGGTCATGGGGCGCGGGTTCAAACCTGGGCGTAGCCCGGGCGGTGGTTTGGACGCAGATTAGTGTCATGACATAGTAAGCTTAGTCCGCGTCACCCATCTCTAAATGGATATCTGGAGAAATCTGGGGAAGGTAAGCAGGAAGGGTATGCGAAAGCACGGGATGGCTGGTCCCCAGCCCCCCATCGCACTTCCTGGCTGAAGGGTCATGAAAAAGAGATCGGCACCGTCAGTTTGGACCTTAAGGTTCTAGTGCCGTCATACTAAATACTGACTTACTAATTCGCCATTAGCAATTGGTATCACATTGAGTGTCGCTCAGTTTCTTTATATCTCCAAAACAGAACAATCTGCCATTTCCGATTTTCAACTTATTTCTTCAGACATTCTTCTTCTTTTTTTGAAGTTGCGCTTCTTTCATATTACGGTGAAATTTTCCACGCCTGAAAAAGCACACAATTTATGTTAAGTAAGCGCACACATTTTACTACCGTGCTTACCATGCTTTGGTACGGTGATCAGGGAATCCGTATTATTTTTTAAACAGATGAAACATTCCGAGATGGTAAGCAGGAGACATGGGCAAACAATCCCACCACCTCTTCGCCCCAAAAAAACATAGTTTTTTTATTCTTTGACTATTGCCCACTAAGTGTTTCACAACTTCACGAAAGACTCGAAACAAAACTTGAAAACACATATAACCGAGAAATTGAACAAAATAGAAGTTCTAAATACAAACACAAAATTAAAAGAGGCTAAATTAACCAAATGGTTTCCGGTTGCTTTAAATATGTAGCCAAGAAAATAAACAAGCTGACATATTTAGCACTAGCCTAAGCAGTTACAAGGGATTAAAGACAAAATTCGTTTTTTTAAAAAGATAGTCGTGAGAAGATTATCCGGTGCATATAAATACATAGTAGCATAATTAGAGTTCAAATGAAAATCTCAAGGAACTGTGGAAACTGGGACTGGAAATTGATGCTAGTGGCATTAAAATATCCAAATTTCCATCTAGCGTTTCATTTCATTCTTACGATATTTTTTTCTTTCTTTTACCTTTCATATTTATTAGTTTCAGAAATTGAGATCAAGCCCTTGTTTTTATGATAATATTGCCTAGTAATTCCGAAAAAAGTACTAATTGAACGTTAAATAAAAGATGGCAATTGTGACTTTCTTCGTCACTAGCGCAAGTTCCAACTCTTGAAAGTTACCAAAATCTCATCGACGATATTTTCTTCGTTTATAATTAAGCAAGCGTCACAACTTATAGCATAGCAAAGAAATAACACAGAAAATAACAAGTATTCAGTTAGATTACCAATCAGATCTCTTTTTAAAATTTCAAAATCACCGCTGTCACAGTTAAAAACTCCCTACGCCCTGCTAAGAGACCCAAACACAGTCCGGAACTAACATCCACAATGAATTTACCGATATGTTTTGTTGAAAATAAATAGCCGGCAGAGACTTTGTGTTTGCTTTTAAAAGGAGAACTCGCAAAAAAAAGCGTTAGAGATCAAACTTTAGTTATTATGTATTCGTTTTAAGTTTTAATGTCGCTAATTACTTTCAGTTAAAAAAAACTTGTTTTGTTTTTAATTTCTGGAAGTTTTTCAACTTTTTTTTTTTTTTTTTTTTTTTTTTTTTTTTTTTTAGAGGATAAATTATGTTATGGGAAGATGTTTTTGAAATCCCCCTTTCCCCCAAACTCAAAATTTTCCAAAATTTTACTTTAGAAGCTTTTTTAAATATGTCTAAAGCGCTAAGACATAGAGCGCTACAAACGTCAGAATCGACTTTAGAGGACAATTTATGTCATGGGAAGATGTTTTTGAAATCCCCCTTCCCCCAAACTCAAAATTTTCCAAAAAAAAAAAAAAAACCGAAATTTTTGTTATGTGATCTTTGAACTATTTTTAACAAAATAGCTATCTTAGAATTTTTATTGGATGCATTTGGGAAAATAGGGTTTAGGGGGGGGAGCAGATTACCCTCCAATATCTTTTGACGCTTAAAAAGTAAACTAGAACTTTCAATTTCCAATCAAATGAGCCCTCTCTGAAGTCTATACGACAATGTTGTCTATAAAAAACCTTATATGCCTCCAGGGCATAATTTACAACCCTTGCCCTGAGGGTTGTGGGGGAGGTGTCATCCGCAAGGACCTTATTTCCAGAACGTAAAACTACGTTTAATAAAATGATCGTCTCAAAATTTTGATTGGATGTATTTGGGGAAAAGGTGGGCGTGGGGGAGGGGAGCTAGTTGCCCTCAAATCACTTTTGACTATTAAAAAGGGCACTAGTCCTTTGAATTTCCAATCAAATGAGCCTTTTTTGAAGTTTCAACGACAACGCCTTCTATAAAAACCTCATATGCCCCCCAGGGTATAAGTTAAAACCCTTGCCTTGAGGGCTGTGGGGGAGTGTCCTCCTCAAAAACATATTTTCTATCAGGAAATAAACTACGCTGAACAAAATGGCTATCTCAAAATTTTAATTGGATATATTTGGGGAAATGATGGGCGTGGGGGGCTAGTTGCCCCTCCCCCAGTCACTTTCGACTAATAAAAATGGCACTAGCCACTCCAATTTCCAATCGAATGAGCCCTTTTGAAGTTTCTACGACAACTCCTTCGATACGAAGTGCCCGGGTATGGAGAAAAACAAAAAAAAACATATTGTTCCCACATCTTTCTTTACTTAGGCAGCGCTAGCGCGCTGCCTATGATTTCTGTTCATTATGGGTTTCATTTATTTATCGATGCTGATTTGTGGTAGTTTCGAGCTTGGTAGATTATTTGATTTTATTTTTTGTTTAATAGAGTTCCTTACTTTTCTTTGAAATACTTATTTTGTAGAAAGTTTTTTTTTAATTAATTATTACTTGTTATATGTTTTTGCTATAATTGTTTATTTAATTTCTGTTTGTTTTGGGTTTCATTTATTCTTTAATAGTAATTTTTGATCGTTTTGATTTTGAATTTTAAAAGGTATTTGTATCTGCTGAGCTTAAGTTTAAAATGGCCTTTATTTCAAATGAACCCTCTCTGAAGTTTATGCGAGCATACCTTCCATACCTTCCATACCTTATATGCCCCCAGAGCAATACTTACAACGCAAGCCCCGGCCCTGAGGGGGGGAGGGGGGTGTCGACTCAGGAGTTTTTCTTATCTGATCTTTGAACTATTTTTAACGAAATGGCCAAGGAATTTTTGTTATATGATCTTTGAACTATTTTTAACAAAATGGCTACCTCAAATTTTTATCAAATGTATTTGGGGAAAAAGGGCTTGGGTGGGGGGGGCAGTTGCCATCTGATCACTATTGACTCTTAAAAAGGGCACAAAAACCTTCGATTTCCAATCGAATGAGTCCCCTTTGAAGTTTATGCGACGACCTCTTCTATATGAAGTGCCTCTGGGAAAAAAAATAAATGGAGTGTGGAGGGAGGCTAGGTGCCCTCCAATCACTTTTGATTCTTAAAAAGTTAATTACAAGTTTCAATTTCCAATCAAATGAGCCCTCTAGGAATTTTATACGAGTATCCCTTCCATAACAACCATATATGCCCCCAGGGCATAACTTACAACGCCTACCCCCGGGCCTTGGGGGGCTGTGTTAACACTGGAGTTTTTGTTATCAGAACTTTGAACTATTTTTAACAAAATATCTATCTCAAAACTTTATCTGATGCATTTAGGGCGTGGAGGAGGGGGGGGGCTAGGTGCTGTCCGATCTCTTTTGACTCTTAAAAATTGAACAAGAACTTTCAATTTTAAATAAAATGAGCCCTCTCCGAAGTTTATACGAGCATCCGTTCCATAAAAACTATATATGCCCCTAGAGCATTACTCATGACGCCTGTCTCCGGGCCCTGGTGGGTTCCGTCGACACAGAAATTTTTCTTATCTAACCTCTGAACTATTTTTGATGAAATGGCTATTATAAAAATTTTATCAGATGGGCTTGGGGAAAAAAAGGGTGTGGGGAGGGGGCTAGTTGCCCTCGAATATCTTTTGACTCTTAAAAATTGAACTGGAAATTTCAATTTCCAATCAAATGAGCCCCCTCTGAAGTTTATACGAGCATCCCTTTCATAAGAACCATATACACCCCCAGGACAACACTTACAACGCCTATCCCCAGGGCTCTGGGGGGAGTTTTTGTTATCTAATTTTTGAACAATTTCAAAAACACTGGCTATCTCAAAATTTGTAGTGGATGGGTTTGGGGAAAAAAGAGCGTGGGGGGGGGGGCTAGTTTAACTCTCTCGACTCTTAAAAAGTGAACTAGAACTTTCAATTTCCAATCAAATGAGCCCTCTATGAAGTTTATACGAGCATCCCATTCATAAAAACCATACATGCCCTTAGGGCATAACTTAAAACGCCATTCATGTTGTGCCATGGGGGGTTGTTATGACCCCAGAGTTTTTCTTATCCGACCTTTGAACTATTTTTTTTAACAAGATGTCTATCTCAAAATTTTCATCAGATGGGTTTTGAAATAGAAGGCGTGAGAGGGGGATAGCTTCCCTCGGATCTCTTTTGAATATTAAAAAGTGAGCTCAAACTTTCAATATCCAATCAAATGAGCCCTCTCTGAAGTTTATACGAGCATCTCTTCCATAAGACCCATATATGCCCCCAGGGCATAACTTACAACGCCTGCCCCTGGGCCCTGGTGGGTTGTTTCAACACCGAAATTTTTGTTATGTGATCTTTGAACTATTTTTAACAAAATAGCTATCTTAGAATTTTTATTGGATGCATTTGGGAAAATAGGGTTTAGGGGGGGGAGCAGATTACCCTCCAATATCTTTTGACGCTTAAAAAGTAAACTAGAACTTTCAATTTCCAATCAAATGAGCCCTCTCCGAAGTCTATACGACAATGTTGTCTATAAAAAACCGTATATGCCCCAAGGGCACAACTTACAACCCCTGCACTGACGGCTGTGGGGAAGTCGTCATCCATAAAGACCGCATTTTCAGAAATGAAAACCACATTTAATGAAATGGCTGTCTCAAAATTTCCATTGGATGTATTTGGGGAAAAGGTGGGCGTAAGAGGGAGGCTAGTTGCCCTGAAATTACTTTCGACTATTAAAAAAGGCACTAGCTCTTTGAATTTCCAATCGAATGAGCTTTTTTTGAAGTTTCTACAACAACACTTTCTATAAAAACCTTTTATACCCCAGGGTATAAGTTAAAGCCCTTGCTTTGAGGGCTGTGGGGGAATGTCCTCCTCAAAAACATATTTTCTATCAGAAAATCAACTACGCTGGATAAAATGGTTATCTCAAATTTTGATTGGATGTGTTTGGGGGAATGCTGGGCGTGCTGTGGGGCTATTTGCCCTCCAATCACTTTCGACTATTAAAAAGGGCACTAGCCCTTTTCACTAGCCACTAGCGAATTTTCTACGAGAACGCCTTCTATAAAAACCTTATATGCCCCCAGGGCATAACTTAAAACCCTTGCCCTAAGGGTTGTTGGGGAACGTCCTCCTCAAAAATATATTTTCTATCTGGAAATCAACTACGCTGAACAAAATGGCTATCTCAAAATTTTGATTGGATGTGTTTGAGGAAATGATGGGCGTGGGGGGGCTAGTTGCCCTCCAATCACTTTCGACTATTAAAAAGGGCACTAGCCCTTTGAATTTCTAATCGAATGGGCCTTTTTTGAAGTTTATACGACAACGTCTTCTATAAAAACCTTATATGCCCCCAGGGCATAATTTAAAACCCTTGTCCTGAGGGCTGTGGGGGATTGTCCTCCTCAAAAATATATTTTCTATCTGAAAATCAACTATGCTGAACAAAATGGCTATCTCAAAATTTTAATTGGATGTGTTTGGGGGAATGGTGGGCGTGCTGTGGGGCTATTTACCCTCCAATCACTTTCGACTATTAAAAAGGGCACTAGCCCTTTAAATTTCCAATCGAATGAGCCTTTTTTGAAGTTTCTATGACAACACTTTTTATAAAAAACGTTATATGTCCCCAGGGCATAACTTAAAACCCTTGCCCTAAGGGTTGTGGGGGAGAGTCCTCCTCGAAAACATATTTTCTATCTGGAAATCTGAAAATCACTTAAAAAAATGGCTATCTCAAAATTTTGATTGGTTATGATTGGGGAAACGATTGGCTTGGGGGGGGGCTAGGTGCCCTCCGATCACTTTTTACTATCAAAAAGGGCACTAGCCCTTTGAATTTCCATTTCAATGAACCTTTTTTGAAGTTTCTACGACAACATCTTCTATAAAAACCTTATATGCCCCCGGGACATAATTTAAAACCCTTGTCCTGAGGGCTGTGGGGGATTGTCCTCTTCAAAAACATATTTTCTATCTGGAAATTAACTACGCTAAACAAAATGGCTATCTCAAAATTTTGATTGGATGTGTTTGGGGGAATGATGGGCGTGGGGGGATAGTTACCCTCCAATCACTTTCGACTATTAAAAAGAACACTATCCCTTTGAATTTCCAATCGAATGAGCCTTTTTTGAAGATTTTATGACAACACCTTCTATAAAAGCCTTATATGCCCCCAGGGCATAACTTAAAACCCTTGCCCTGAGGATTTTGGGGAAGTGTCCTCCTCAAAAGCATATTTTCTATCTGGAAATCAAGTACGCTGAACAAAATCTCAAATTTTCATAGGATGTGTTCGGGGAAATGACGGGCGTGGGGGCGGGGGGCTAGTTGCCCTCCAATCACTTTCGACTATTAAAAATGGCACTAGCCCTTTGAATTTCCAATCGAATGAGCCTGTTCTGAAGTTTCTACGATAACACCTTCTATAAAAACCTCATATGCCCCCGGGGTATAACTAAATTTTTATTGCATGCATTTGGGAAAATAGGGTTTAGGAGGGGGGGGGGAATCTGGTTACCCTCCAATATCTTTTGACGCTTATAAAGTGAGCTAGAACTTTCAATTTCTAATCAAATGAGCCCTCTCTGAAGTTTATACGATAATGTTGTCTATACAAAACCTTACATGCCCCCAGGGCAGAACTGACAACCCTTGCCCTGAGGGTTGTGGGGGATTGTTCTCCCCAAAAACCTAATTATCTATCTGGAAATCAACTACGTTGAACAAAAGGGCTATCTCAAAATGTTGATTGGATGTGTTTAGGGGAATGATTTGTGTGGGGGGGCTAGTTGCACTCCAATCACTTTTGACTATTATAAAGGGCACTATCCCTTTGAATTTCCACTCAAATGCGCCTATTTTGAAGATTTTACGAGAACGCCTTCTACAAAAACCTTATATGCCCCCAGGGCATAACTTAAAACCCTTGACCTGAGGGTTTTGGATGAGTGTCCTCCTCAAAAGCATATTTTCTATCTGTAAATCAAGTACGCTGAACAAAATGGCTATCTCAAAATTTTGATTGGATGTGTTTGGGGGAATGATGTGCGTGAGGGGGGCTAGTTGCCCACCAATCATTTTCAACTATTAAAAAGGGCACTAGAACTCTCGATTTCCAATCGAATGAGCCTGTTTTGAAGTTTCTACGACAACCCCTTCCGTATGCAGTGCCTCTGGAAAAAAAATAATAAATAAATAATGAAACATTGGAGCCGTATGGGCTTTAGTTTCTAAGACACCGCCTTCTATAAAAACCTTATATGCCCCCAGGGTATAACTATATTTTTATTGGATGCATTTGGGAAAATAGGGTTTAGTGGAGGGGAAGTTGGTTACCCTCCAGTATCTTTTGACGCTTAAAAAGTGAACTAGAACTTTCAATTTCGAATCAAATGAGCCCTCTCTGAACTTTATACGACAATGTTGTCTATAAAAAACCGTATATGCCCCAAGGGCATAACTTACAACCCTTGCCCTGAGGGTTGTGGGGGAGTCGTCATCCTCAAAGATCTAATTTCCAGAACTTAAAACTATGTTTAATAAAATGGATGTCTCAAAATTTTGATTGGATGTGTTTGGAGAAAAGGTGGGCGTGACTGGGGGGTTAGTTGCCCTCAAATCACTTTTGACTATTAAAAAGGCCACTAGCCCTTTGAATTACCAATCGAATGAATCTTTTTTAAAGTTTCTACGACACCGCCTTCTATAAAAACCTTATATGCCCCCAGGATATAACTTAAAATCCCTGCCTTGAGGGTTGTGGGGGAGTGTCCTCCTCAAAAACATATTCTCTATCTGAAAATCGTCTACGCTGAACAAAATGGCTATAATGTGTTTGGGGGAATGATGGGCTTGGGGGGCTAGTTGCCCTCCAATCACTTTCTTCTATTAAAAAGGGCACTAGCCCTTTGAATTTCCAATCAAATGAGCCTCTCCTATCAAATGAACTCCCTCTATAAAAACCTTATATGCCCCCAGGTCATAACTTAAAACCCTTGCCCTAAGGGTTGTGGGGGAGCGTTCTCCTCAAAAACATATTTTCTATCTGGAAATCAACTACGCTGAACAAAATAGTTATCTCAAAATTTTGATTGGCTGTGTTTGGGGGAATGATGGGCTTTCGGGGGGGGGGCTAGTTTCCCTCTAATTACTTTCGATTATTAGAAAGGGCATTAGCCCTTTGAATTTATAATCGAATGAGCCTTTTTGAAGTTTCTACGACAACGCCTTCTATAGAAACCTTATATGCCAATGGGCATAATTGAAAACCATTGCCCTGAGGGTTGTGGGGGATTTTCCTGCCCAAAAACATATTTTCTATCTGGAAATCAACTACGCTGAACAAAATGGCTATCTCAAAATTTTGATTGTATGTGTTTGGGGGAATGATGGGCGTGGGGGGGCTAGTTGCCCTCCAATCACTTTCGACTATTTAAAAGGGCACTATCCCTTTGATTTTCCAATCAAATGATCCTATTTTGAAGATTCTACGACAGCGCCTTCTATAAAACCTTATATGCCCCCAGGGCATAACTTAAAACCCCTGCCCTGAGGGTTGTGGGGGAGTGTCCTCCTCAAAAACATATTTCTATCGGGAAATAAAGTACGCTGAACAAAATAGCTACCTCAAAATTTTCATTGGATGTGTTTGGGGAAGTATTGGGCGGGGGGGGGGGGGGCTAGTTGCCCTCAAATCACATTTGACTATTAAAAAGGGCACTAGCCCTTTGAATTTCCAATCGAATGAGCCTGTTTTGAAGTTTCTACGACAACACCTTCTATAAAAACCTTGTATGCCCCCGGGCATAACTTAAAACCCTTGCCTTGAGGGTTGTGGGGGAGTGTACTCCTCAAAAATAGATTTTCTATATGTAAATCAACTATGCTGAACAAAATGGCTATCTCAAAATTTTGATTGGATTTGTTTGGGGGAATGATGGGCGTGGGGTTGCTAGTTGCCCTCCAATCACTTTCGACTATTTAAAAGGGCACTAGAACTCTCAATTTCCAATGGAATGAGCCTTTTTTGAAGTTTCTATGACAACGCCTTCTATAAAAACCTTATATGCCCCCAGGGAACAACTTAAAACCCTTGCCCTCTGGGTTGTGGGGGATTGCCCTCCTCAAAAATATATTTTCTATCTGCGAATCAGCTACGCTGAACAAAATGGCTATCTCAAAATTTTGATTGGACTTGTTTGGGGAGTGATGGGCTGGGGGGCGGGCTAATTACCCTCCAATCAATTTTGACGATTAAAAAGTGCACTATCCCTTTGAATTTCCTTTTTGAAGATTCTACGACAACACCTTCTATAAAAACCTTATATACCCCCAGGGCATAACTTAAAACCCTTGCCCTGAAGGTTGTGGGGGAGTTTCCTTCTCAAAAATGTATTTTTTATTTGGAAACCAACTACGTTGAACAAAATGGCAATCTCAAAATTTTGATTGGATGTGTTTGGGGGAATGATGGGTGTGGTGGGGGCTAGTTGCCCACGAATCATTTTTGACTGTTAAAAGGGCACTAGAACTCCCTATTTCCAATCGAATGAGCCCCCTTTAAAGTTTATACGACGACCCCTTCCATATGAAGTGCCCCTGGGGAAAAAAAATAATAAATAAATAATAAAACATTGGAGCCGTATGGCCTTTACTATAGGCAACGCTACTCTAACACTACTCTAAATCTCTAACAATGAGCAAACTACCCATTAAGTCCGGATTTTGCTGCTTTTTTTGTAGCTAAATGCCTTCATGAAAATGCGTATTCCCTTTAGTAGTTAAAAATTGAATTCTTGAAATAAATATATTCCTAGCAATTGAAAAGAAAATGTATATTCTGTAACCCAAGCGTAGACAAATACTTTCGCATTTTTATATTTGTAGGATATCCTTTGTTTCTTATGAATTTGTATGATTTCTTATATTTTATATTTGTTTGATATCAGGGATTTTATGTGGATTTGTATATTGCGTACACACATTTTCAAGAACCCTATCATGCTTTTTCGTAGAGAACGAAGGGACTAAAAAGACAGGACTCTCTTTTTTCGAATATTGTTTTGTAAGCAGTGTACCTTTTACAAATGTTTGAATGTTGTGGTTGGAGTGGCATCTATAACCTAATAAGTGATGAACCTCGGCCCATAGTAACCAAAAATTAAAAAAAAACGTGTTAAAAAACTGACAAGTAATAAAAAAATGCCACTTCTAGCTGATTGAGGGATTGTAACCACTATCTAAACTCACCTTGATAGTGAAATATTATTTTGAAAATGAATTTATGCAGACTTTGAAAAACATCCCAGAACCACTAAACCAAGGTTAAGGTCAACAATACCATTGAATTTATTCTGTCTATGCCGTAAATATATTTCAAAATGTTATTTAAACATTATTTTAAAAATAGAAAATTATGACAAAAATAGTAGCTAAAACTCAATGTATGGGAGAGTTTGAGCACAAATTTACACATAAGAAAGGGTGTATTAAAAAGCTTATATGTTGGTGCTCAGCTTGTTACTTTCATCCAAACCATATACTAAATACTTGACATGCATTATTTCTCTCCAAAATTTATAGTGCCAGCTACCATATTAATTATAAAAGCATGAACCGTTTCTGGTGTCTTTTACTGTTCTTCTGTGTTATTATTCTCGTCTCATTTGAAGCCACTTAAGACTGCCCAGAATTTAGCAGTAAAAGCTAGTTTTTGCCGTCCCCAGTTATATCTACTTACAGATTTGTGTTCTGATATACATCTAAACATTTTATTGGAAATAATTCAACTCAGAAAGCTTCAGCTCACAACCTCACAACCCTCACAAAATCTATTCCAAATTTGTCTCTCAATATATCAATAGGTGTTCATTCTGCCAGTCATGTTGTCAGCTCTTTTCTATAACTCTTGACCTACCAAAAACAGAATGCAGTCCGATTTCAGCTTGGTCTCATTTACAGAAGTTCGGCTTGAAATCGTCGCTCTGGCTCAGTTATAGCCTTTGAATTTTTTTCCATTTCTGATCGTCATTGCCTTTCATCCTATCAGAAAATAAAGTGTCTCGTATTGATTGACATTATTAATCATGACAGTAGCAGAGCTGACTTCAACTGGAGAGGCCATCATAGCCTTCAAAGTTTTCTAAGGCTGTCAAATCATATGGGCTATCCAATTGCAACGGGAAATTTAAAAAAAATCCACCTAGATAAAATACTGCAGGCAGAGAAAATTGTATCAATTAAGACACGGTTATAGTGTTTATTTCTTTCTTTTATTGTTTCTTATTGGTAGTGTATTAAAGGTTTCTTTCTCCACATGTTGTTTAGTGTCCTTCTTTATTAAGAATGCAAGGTTCATATGTTTGGCATGCTTAGGCTTTGCTTCTAAGCCATATGTTTTAGTTGTTTTCAACTTTGTTAAAACTTTTAACACTAATAAGTAACTGAATAAATTTAAATAGATGTTGAGAGGTTTTGATCTTTGAAAACTTGTTCTATTTTACTCTTGAGCTGCTCTGGTCTGGAACACTTTCTTATGTTCAACCGTAATTTTCTGAGTTGAATAGGACCTAGTCCCAATCTTACTAGGTTATTAGTTACCGCTGCCACCCGGACTACCAAACAAGTGTCAGAGGGGAAGAAACAACAAAAATAAAGCGTCTTGCTAGTGTTTATCTATTTTGTTCGAAAATTCCATTCTAGAATTTGACTTGATTCTGAATTAACACTGAAATTGTAGCAGAACGCTGGTAAAAATATTGGCTATCAATCCCAGGGCTTCCACTATCCCCGGATTTTCGGGGATTTCTCCGAAAGTCTATGCGTTCCCCGAAAAACAATTAGGTTCCCCGAATCCCTGAAATATCCCTTAGAACGACCCAATCATTGCGTCACCTCCAGTGACTATCCCAAGCAAATATTACTTAACATACAATAATTTTTCGCTGCTCTTTTGTTCGTTAATTTTCGTCTCCTGTGTTACTTTGCATAACTGTGTTACAATGCAATTTAACTATAGACGGTTCTTCATATGTTCACAAAAGTATCATTTTCCTGAATTTATATTAAACCATTTCGAATGCAGCCATCCAAATGTGATAAGATTCTTACATTTACATCATTCTTGGTCAAGACAATCTTGACAAAATTAGCCAAGAATTGTACTTGAAGTTGTTTAACGGAACGTTGAGTTGGATTTTGGGTTTTGAAATTGAGCTTCTAAAAGAGAATTGTTTTAAAAAAGCGGAATCGTAAGTTTTAACTTTGTTTTCTTTTGCTGTTTTTGGTTCTTGACATGCTGTATTAATGTTCAATACCTAATGATTGAATGAATGATATATTGAAGAAATTGATCTTTTTGCCAGGAATTCTTACCGTTTAAATTTTTTTTCTTTCGGTGGGCAAAAATTAAGTTCTTTTCTTTTTTTATCTGAGGATTGTATTTGTCATACCACCTTTTATCTTTAAACGTATTCACCTCCCATTCCCCTCACAATTATTATTCTGGTCCATTCACCCGTGTAATATTTTCAGTGGACGTAATTTTTTTAACTGCAGTCTTAGGATCTTTTTACGGTGTTCCAAAGCTGTTAGTTAGGCGAAGGAAAGTTTACGCAAAATATATTCTTCTCAAAATAGGGACAGCCTTGTAAATTTATTTATATGTCTAGGCCTACCTTTACAGCTTCTAAGGCTTGAACAACTAGTAACCCTGTATGAAGGCTAATCCTGAGATAGAAACAAAAAAAAATTAAATAAAATGTGGTATAATTGTATTTCTTCTTAAGAACTATCCCTAAATACAAGCTTCTTACCGTAAAATTGCCCCCCTGCCTTCCCCCCCCCCCCGTCCCCTTCTAATGAGGCAAAATTTAGCTATAGACTGTGTACAAGATCGGAAAATAGGGGATTTAAAGGGAAGTGATCCGAAAAATATAATTCATGAGAAATTTACATTACAGCTTAAAGTAAAAATTTGGTTATTAGGGTCATATTGTTTTCTTGTGAAGTTTAATATTATTTTCGGACTAATTTATCAGTGAACAGTTGGTTAATAATGTCCAATAACGTTAATGTTACCTTGCGACCTT